>NW_024067822.1:65000-365000 GCF_009389715.1 Phoenix dactylifera | reverse complement strand
ATAAGTTGCCGAAATGGGATAATGACCTTAGCATTTAGAAACTTGATTGTCCAGCTCAATGTCTTTCACAGTAGTAATCAACCATCTGAGATGGACGATTTAGAAGAAATTCACATGATTGAGAATATAATCATCAAGTCCTTTGAGGAATCAAGTTATTCTGATCCACTAGAAAGATGTTTGGCCCAATTCAGCCAAGATTGTGAGGAAGGAGAGTCGAATCAGGAGGTTAATGCATTGTTAGATTCCATTCCTGTAATGGATACTAGCAGATGGGCTACTAAATTTGAATCATTACCTATACCTGAATCTCAGCTAGTACCTTCAAGTGTCAAACCTCCCCAGCTTGAACTTAAAGATCTGCCTGAAAACTTAAAATATGCATTTCTCGGGGACAACAATACCTTACCTATTATTATTGCATCAAATTTAACTGAAGAATAGGAAGAAAACTTGTTAAATATCCTTCAGAAAAATCAAGAAGCAATCGGTTGGTCTATAGCTGATATCAAGGGTATTAGCCCTTCTATAGTCCAACATAAAATCCATCTAGAAGAAGATGCAAAAATCTCTAGACAACTAGAAAGGCGACTTAATCCAATCATGAAGGACGTAGTTCGAGCCGAGGTCATCAAGCTTTTATATGCAGGAATTATATATCAAGTCGTACCTAAAAAATCGTACCTAAAAAGTACGACTATAGGAAGCTTTTATTTCTGATAATCAGTGGGTAAGCCCAGTTCAAGTCGTACCTAAAAAGTCTGGCATCACTGTGATAAAAAATGATCACAATGAGTTAGTCCCTACTCGAGTTTAAACGGGATGGCGAGTATGCATCGACTATAGGAAGCTTAATGCCATGACTAGGAAAGACCACTTCCCACTACCCTTCATTGACCAAATGTTAGAACGTCTAGCTGGCCACCGATCGGTTCTTTCAATTTCAAAAATAAACCACGCAATAGTACGTATCCTGTAGGATAGTGATTACGGGTGTCCGTCCACAGAGATTGGAGAATAAGTTATTTTTTCTAATTAAATAATTACTTCAAAGGGCATAAGCTAGAGTAAATGATAAAAACTAAGAATTAATATGGATGCAGTAGTATGAATTATCAATGGAGAGAGGTGTTTAGGGCTAGATTCCACCGATAGATTTATATCCGTGATGCTTTCAATGATTGAGTTGTATTTAAGACTTGATTGCTTCCGACTACAAGCCAAAGCAATAATTAAAAATTATAATTAATTTCCAGCATGAATCATCTAAGTCTAGCACAAACCATCACCTCTAACGATAAGCATGGCCTGTCTAACCTAGCATGATGCATCTGATTATTAAATCATTAAATATGAAATTGATATCACATGAATATCTCCCCCAAACCACAGGTGTTGGATTCGATGAAATAGATCAATCTATGTAAAATATTTTCTGCAAGATAAACGATTTACATAAATTGAATAAATCGTAAGATCAATTGATAAATTCTTCATCATGCAACAATCTTATAATACAAACTCAAGTTAATAAAAACGAAATGGATACTCCTCTATGGCTTCATCAAATCCCTAAACCGAGGTTTAGCTGCTCATGATGCTCGGCTACTTTGATCGGCTTGCTGAGATGCTCCACGCCATCCGCCTCAAGTCTTTTCTTCTTTTTCTTTCACCATTTCATCCGCTCCCAACCTCCCTCTATTTTTTTCATTTTTTTTATTCTCCCTTCTCTACAAAACAGAGCATGCTCTGTTCTTATTTGAACCGTGCTCCTCACCTTCCCCCCCTCTATTATTCCGCTCCTCCTTTTATATCTTCAAGAGCACCCGGTTCAGCATATCATGGATCTTTCCCCTGTTTTGGCGTCGGAATGGAGGGGAAGGAGCCGGACGCGGCTGATATGCGTTGATGCGGAAGGCTGCTTGAAATTCGGACGCTGTGGGTGAACATGGAAGGCTGCCTGAACGCGGCTGATGGCGGAGTATCCGAGGATGAAGACGCCTCGTAGATGGATCTGGCAAGCTGGCTGGACGCGTTGGGGATGTGCGGAGGATCTGGTTGCTTTGGTATGCTGGGAAGGAAAGAAAGAGAGGATTTTGGCTGGGATGAAATCTTTGGGCGCTGGATTGGAGCCGGCTGGGAATGGATTTGATCTTGAAACAGGGGATTCTTTTGGACGTGATGAGAGGGAGTGATGTTGGATTTGTGAATCGGTTGGGAGGAAGTCTTTGGGCGCGGAAGGAATCGAGGATCGGGTTGGATGATCTGCCGATTTTTGGGAAGAGAAATCCCCTGCTTCGGGCGCTGGATTGGAGGGGAAGATCATTCTTTCTCTTGCTCTGTTTTGCTGGGAAAGTAGGTAGCCGTGAGGAGGCGGGGATGCAGGCTGATGCGGAAGACTTGCTGGGCAGATCGCAGGATGAGATTCGGATGCTGGGGAGGAACGGAAGATTGGAGGATTTGCCGGTTTTGGGAGGATTGTATCGCGGGAGGAGAGAATCATGGACGATCAAGGATTGGATATGGCTGGGAAGGAGATGAACTTTGTTTTGAAGCAAAGGAAAAACATGTGGATTTGAGACAAGGGGGATTTGCTGGACATGGGGGATGATGAATCACATGAGGATTCACCTGGGAAGCTTGGATTGGCTGGAAGTGGAGCTTTGAATCGCGGAAGCGGGGAAGGGAAATGACGTGGGTTTCGGAACTCCCATTGGTTCATGCGGCTTGTTCCGAAATAGGGGAAGAGAAGAGAATACAAAATGATGTGGAAGATGAATGCGTGAGGGATGATATGAGAATTATTATTATTATTATTATTTTTAGAAAGGTGGTTGGGTTCCACTCGGGTAGGTTGGGAGGGCTCTGTTCTGAACAAAGGAAGTTTGGATACATGGAGAAAATGGGAGAGGCCTCTGTTTTGCTAGGTTGGGAAGCTTGGTGCACACGGGAAAATATGACATGGACAAAGGAATGGATAGCTTCATGCACATGTGGGAGAAAGTAGTCCACACATTAAACAGATTGGGACTAGTTCGTGAATGGGATGACTCGACCTGTACACACATTAGACTAAATCAATATAGGAAATTAAACCAAACTTGAATTACCTCTAATAATTTATTAAAATGAAATGATGAGGGGAAACACATTTTCTTCTGTTAATATTTAAAATATGTGCATAACAATAATAATAAGTGCTATGTAAAATAGATAAATTTGTACATTATTTAGCACTTATCAGCCACTCTCATTATTGTTTCCTTGATGGTTATTCTGGATATAACCAAGTTTCAATTGCACGTGAGGATCAAGAGAAAACCACATTCACCTATCCTTATGGCACTTTTGCCTATCGTCGCATGCCTTTTGAGTTATGCAATGCACCGGCTACATTCCAGTGGTGTATGATGAGCATTTTCTCCGACACGGTGGAGAAATTTTTAGAAGTTTTTATGGATGACTTTTTTGTATTCTAATCTAATTTTAATGAATGTCTCCATCACTTGACCCTTGTTGTAGAACGATGTAAAGAGAAAATTTTAGTTCTTAATTGGAAAAATTATCATTTTATGGTCCAATCAGGTATTGTTTTGGGACACATTGTGTCACAAAGGGGAATCGAGGTGGATAAAGCCAAAGTAGAATTAATTACCAAGTTACCACCTCCCAAAACTGTTAGGAAAGTCAGATCCTTTTTAGGGCATGCGGGTTTTTACCGCCGCTTTATCAAGGATTTTAGTAAATTGTCGAAACCCTTATGCAATCTGTTGGCGAAAGATGCTATTTTTAATTTTTCGCCGATTTAAATAGCTGCTTTCGAAAGACTAAAATCTGAACTAACCTCAACACCCATCATAAGGTCCCCTGATTGGAATCTGCCATTTGAAATCATGTGTGATACATCTGATTATGCAATAGGTGCCATCCTAGGTCAGCGAGTGGGGAAGCTTCCCCATGTGATTCATTATGCAAGCAAAACTCTGAATGATGCCCAACTTAACTATTCTACCACTGAAAAAGAGTTGTTGGCTGTTGTCTTTGCTCTTGACAAATTTCGTCCCTATCTGATAGGATCCAAGGTCCTTAATTATTCTGATCATGCCGCCCTTAAGTACGTTCTCACAAAGAAGGATGCCAAGGCAAGACTCATTCGTTGGATCCTATTGCTTCAAGAATTTGATCTTGAAATACGAGATAAAAAGGGATCTGAAAATGTTGTAGCTGACCACTTGTCCGGATTAATTGTTGAATCATTTGGAGAATCCATGCCTATGTCTGAGACCTTTCCTGATGAACAATTAATGATGATTTCCCATACCAATGTTGCATGGTATGCTGATGTAGTCAACTATCTAGTTACTGAACGAATGCCCAGTTCATGGACCAAACAAGAGAAATTTCGCTTCATAGCTCGTGTAAAATGGTATTTTTGGGATGAACCATACTTGTTCAAATATTGTCCTGATCAAATCATCAGACGATGCATCCCTGAACACGATCAAAGGAATGTCCTTTTCTTTTGTCATGACCATGCTTGTGGTGGTCATTTTAGTAGGAAGAAAACTGCAGCAAAAGTTTTGCAGTGCGGATTTTATTGGCCCACACTTTTTCGAGATGCGCATGACTATTGTAAATCTTGCGATTGATGTCAACGATTAGGATACATAAATGATAAGAATTTCAAAGCACACACTATTTTATTTACTAAATCAGCCCAAATTCTAGGTTAGTATGCAATCTAAGTTGAAGTCATTAAGTTTCTGTTTAGAAAGTTGTAAGACTTATTTATACTGGAGTGCTCGGTGAAATCTGGACCGTACACAAGCTAAGGGTTCGGATCTCCAAAATATTGCAAAGACTAGTAGTTTCCAAGGATTGGTCGAAGGGACCTACTCACTGATTCAAAATCATCTTATCTGCAGGATTTCGAGAGTTGTGGATGTTTACTTTAGTACCTCACGGGCTTTATCTGTAATATTCCAGTTTACTCGAATTTTTACAACAACGGCTTTCACACTATTGTCTTTTTCAAGGTCAATACAGTGTTTTTTTTTCTTATTTTTTTTTCAAGTAAGATATATAAATTGTGCACTTTTACTCTTGTGGTGATTTCTCCGTGTAACGAGCAATCAGTTGACAACTCTCACACCAGTTGGCATATGGTATCGGGCATCAAGACAACCCTACGGACTTATGCTCGAAGTCCTCATTACAAGCCTACTTGACCTTTGACCATAGGTAGCCCTTTTCGATGTTCCTAACTAAATCCATTTTTATTGATGATTTTTTTTTTTGAATTAGATAAGTATGATTCATCAGGGTCCAAGGTTGCTACTATACTATCAACATATTGTCGAGCCTAGACCTTAGAAGGGTCGGCCAGTGTGTAGTGAAATTGCAAAGTATTAATTAGCTTACAACTTCCAAAGAGAGACTTAATAAAAAGAACTTAAATTTGTATTACTTCTGACTAGTCATTGGGCTTTTTAGATTTTATATACCTTGTGTATTTATCATTCTTGCATAAATGTATAGAAATTAGGTTTTAAAAACAAAAACTTTTTTTATTTTTAAATTTATTATTATTATTATTTTATGAGCACAATTTTTTTTTTGAATGAAAATCAAGATGATACCCCCAAACCTAAACCTGACATTGTGAAGTGAAAACGAATGCAAGAGATGCAAACAAAACCAAAAATGCTTAAAAATACTTAAACATAACCCCCAAATCTAAACCTAACATTTCCTCAATGTTTAAAAAAATCTAAGAGAATTGGGTTGCCTCCCAACAAGCGCTAAGTTTATTGTCTTCAGCCAGACACAGTGAGGTAGTTTTTGCATCTCCTTCTATGAGGTCATCTATTTTGTCTATTATAAAACACTCAACTTCCCTCGCGGGTTGGTCGGCCGCATTGAACATATTTAATTTTACCTTCATGTTCCCAAATGATATGTTCATTACCCCCATTCTACAATTGATGCATGCATTGGCTGTTGCTAAAAAGGGGTGCCCAAAGATCATGGAGATTTGTTTCTTAGGATTAGGTTCATGTTCCATATCAAGGATGATGAAATCTACTGGAAAATATAATTTGTCTACCTTGACAAGAACATCTTCAATTATCCCATGTGGTGTTTTTACAGATCGATCAGCCAATTGAAGGGATGCCGAGGTTGGTTTTAACTCACCTAACCCAAGTTTTTCATAAACTGAATAAGGTAAAAGGTTGACACTTGCCCCTAGATCTTAGAGTGCTCGATCAATAAAATTATTTTCTAAGACACAGGAGATGGTGAGAGCACCAGAATCTTTGAATTTCGGAGGAGTGTTGTGTTGGAGAATAGAACTCACTTGCTCAGTTAGGAAGACCTTTCTAGGCACATGTGTCCTAGATTTTTGCTTTTGGGTACAAAGGTCTTTGAGAAATTTGGCATAGGAGGGAACTTGTCTAATAGTATCAAGAAGCGGAAGGTTGATTTTAACTTGTTTGAAAACCTCCATCATCTCCTCTAGTGAAGTTCCTTTTTCGCCAAAGGGAGAGGGTGAATTAAGAGCTTCAGAAAATGGGGCCTTTGGGATGTGAGTTTTGGCAGAAGGTGGACTAGCTGAAGAGGAAGAAGAAGTTTTTAGATTTTCATTTGACACATTTTTATCCTCTTCTTCACCTTCCTTATTGTTATCCTCCCCAATCTTATTGTCTACTACACGTCCACTCCTTAGGGTAGTCAAAACATTGGCTTGTTCATGATGAATTGTATTTAGTTGATTTTCTTGAGCCATGTATTGTCCCCTAGGATTACTTAGTGGTTGGCTTGGAAGCTTTCCTTCCTCTCGCTTGTTCAGTGCATTAGCTAGTTGCCCCATTTGGGATTCTAGCTTGGCGATTGATTGCGTGTGAGAGTACACCAATTGTGTAATGGTTTCCAAACCTTGAAGGGCGTTCAACACTTTCTCCTCAAAAGCTGTGTTTCTTTGGGGTAGAGGAGGAGTGTGTTGAAATTGAGTCGAGGGATGGTAGGAATGAATATTTTGTGGGGTTTGAAAATTTTGGGAGTAGGGTTGGGCAGTATTCGAAGCTTGCTGCTTCCAAGAAAAGTTTGGATGATTCCGCCATCCCAGATTATATGTATTGGAAAATAGGTCATTACCCGATCTGGGCTATGTTTGAGCAACATTGATGTGTTCTTGCACGAGTTCAGAGAATTGGGGCGCTGAGGGGCACTCATGAATAGGGTGGGATGGGCTAAAACAGATAGTACACACTTGTGCTTGGGAAGAGTTAATGAAATGCCCACCTATCATCAGTTGGTCAATCTTATGGGATAATGCATCTACCTTGCTAGACAGGTTCATAGAATGACTTATTTCACAAATGGTCCCTTTTCTATGAGAACTCGGGGGTGCTTGACGAGAACAGAAAGCATGGTGGAGGGAGTTTTCATTAAGATTTTCAAATAATTGCCATGCTTCATGCTCATTTTGAAGCATAAAAGTCCCCCCGCATACAGCATCAATCATCTGACGGTTTCGTTCAGTCAATCCGTCATAGAAACATTGCACTAACTGCCATTTAGGTATTTGATGATGTGGGCATTTATGGATTAGGTCTCGAAATCTCTCCCAAGTTTTATGAAATTCTTCTCCCTCGGTTTGGGAGAAGCTTGTAATGGCACGTCTAAACTGGTTCGTTCTTCCTATGGAAAAGTATTTTTAAGGAATTCTTGTTGCATTTGATCCCAAAAACGAATCGAGTTAGCTTCTAAAGAATTTAGCCATTGTTTGGCTCTATCTTTAAGGGAGAAGGGGAATAATCTAAGTTTCAGAGCATCATCAGTGAAGTTCTGAATCTTGACAGTGGTGCAAATCCCAAGGAATTCATCTAGGTGTTTATATGGGTCTTCATTGGTGAGCCCATAAAAAGATGGGAGCATTTGGATCACACTAGACTTTATTTCATATTGTACAGCTGCTACTTCAGGTAATCGAATGCAAGATGGGGAAGTATAAATGGTGGGAGTAAAGTACTCCTTTAGGAGTTTGGGTTGTTTTTCAGCCATCTCAGGAGGTGGGGATGATTCTAATGTTCTGATCTCAGCTCGAATATTCCTAAGGGTCCGTTCTATTTCAGGGTCAAAAGGTAATAGCTCACGTACTCTAGAACGACTCCCTTGCATACACTAGTACTTGATCAGTCAAGCATGCAAATAAAAAAAAAAAACATCAATCCTTGTATTTGCCCTAAAATCACTAGACAGCTCCTAACTGGTTTGAAGAGGGCACCTAAGCCTCCAATCCGGTCTAATAAACTGAGTTGACCAGGTAAGCTTCCAGGTAAGTGGAGGGGTCACGATGCGTTCGCAAAGGTCCCACTTAAAATCCACTTACCTCGAACAGATGAACTATCTCCCTTATAAGGATAAAGCTTGCCTAGACATCAACTAAGCCACAGAGCGAAATTGGTGCAACTTTCGGTGATCTTCGTCTTATTGAGCTCGAATGTCCCGAGGAGCCAACGTCTAATTGATTTTAATTAAAGTGACACTATGTGAGATTGAGTTCACCTAAGTTGGGCAAAAATCCGTGATGAAATCCGGCTCTTATCTTATTGGGGTGATTGCCCTTACTTAGTGCAGATTAATTGGTATATGTGTATCAGGCATGCATTCACAATTTTGCTGAAATTAAAATTAAACAATCACCACAAAATGTTAAGCTAATAATCAATTTAAACAAGAAAGGTTTAGAGGTTACCAAAGAAAATTTCCTCAGCAATTTAAAAATTTTCTTAGGCAAACCTCTACAGCATTCCTTTTCCAGCAATTCTCCTTTTGATCATCCTAGATTTTTCTCGATTCCTGAACAAAAAGAAAAATTAAAAATTAGTAAGAGAGAAAGAGGAGATAAGAAAAGTAACAATAATAGAAAATAATTTTTATTTTATATATATATTTTTTTTTGAAAGTTTTTTTTTAATTTTTTTTAATGATAGGAAAAATAACTATGCTAGCAATCCCCGGCGCCAAAAATCGATCGGTTCTTTCAATTTCAAAAATAAACCACGCAATAGCACGTATCCTGTAGGATAGTGATTACGGGTGTCGGTCCACAGAGATTGGAGAATAAGTTATTTTTTTAAAATTAAATAATTACTTCAAAGGGCATAAGCTAGAGTAAATGATAAAAACTAAGAATTAATATGGATGCAGTATTATGAATTATCAATGGAGAGAGGTGTTTAGGGCTAGATTCCACTGATAGATTTATATCCGTGATGCTTTCAATGATTGAGTTGTATTTAAGACTTGATTGCTTCCGACTACAAGCCAAAGCAATCATTAAAAATTATAATTAATTCCCAGCATGAATCATTTAAGTCTAGCACAAAGCATCTACTCTAACGATAAACATGGCGTGTCTAACCTAGCATGATGCATCTGATTATTAAATCATTAAATATGAAATTGATGTCACATGAATATCTCCCCCAAACCACAGGTGTTGGATTCGATGAAATAGATCAATCTATGTAAAATATTTTCTGTAAGATAAACGATTTACATAAATTGAATAAATCGTAAGATCAATTGATAAATTCTTCATCATGCAACAATCTTATAATACAAACTCAAGTTAATAAAAACGAAACGGATACTCCTCTATGGCTTCATCAAACCCCTAAACCGAGGTTTAGCTGCTCATGATGCTCGGCAACTTTGATCGGCTTGCTGAGATGCTCCACGCCATCCACCTCAAGTCTTTCCTTCTTTTTCTTTCACCAATTCATCCGCTCACAACCTCCCTCTATTTTTTTCTTTTTTTTTTATTCTCCCTTCTCTACAAAACAGAGCATGCTCTGTTCTTATTTGAACCGTGCTCCTCACCTTCCCCCCCTCTGTTATTCCGCTCCTCCTTTTATATCTTCAAGAGCACCCGATTCAGCATATCATGGATCTTTCCCCTGTTTTGGCGTCGGAATGGAGGGGAAGGAGCCGGATGCGGCTGATATGCGTTGATGCGGAAGGCTGCTTGAAATCCGGATGCTGTGGGTGAACATGGAAGGCTGCCTGCACGCGGCTGATGGCGGAGTATCCGGGGATGAAGACGCCTCGTAGATGGATCTGGCAAGCTGGCTGGACGCATTGGGGACGTGCGGAGGATCTGGTTGCTTTGGTATGCTGGGAAGGAAAGAAAGAAAGGATTTTGGCTGGGATGAAATCTTTGGGCGCTGGATTGGAGCCGGCTGGGAATGGATTTGATCTTGAAACAGGGGATTTTTTTGGACGTGATCCAGAGGGAGTGATGTTGGATTTGTGAATCGGTTGGGAGGAAGTCTTTGGGCGCGGAAGGAATGGAGGATCGGGTTGGATGATCTGCCGATTTTTGGGAAGAGAAATCCCTTGCTTCGGGCGCTGGATTGGAGGGGAAGATCGTTCTTTTTCTTGCTCTGTTTTGCTGGGAAAGTAGGCAGCCGTGAGGAGGTGGGGACGAGGGCTGATGCGGAAGACTTGCTGGGCGGATCGCAGGATGAGATTCGGATGCTGGGGAGGAACGGAAGATTGGAGGATTTGCCGGTTTTGGGAGGATTGTATCGCGGGAGGAGAGAATCATGGACGATCAAGGATTGGATATGGCTGGGAAGGAGATGAACTTTGTTTTGAAGCAAAGGAAAAATGTGTGGATTTGAGACAAGGGGGATTTGCTGGATATGGGGGATGATGAATCGCATGAGGATTCACCTGGGAAGCTTGGATTGGCTGGAAGTTGAGCTTTGAATCGCGGAAGCGGGGAAGGGAAATGACGTGGGTTTCGGAACTCCCATTGGTTCATGCGGCTTGTTCCGAAACAGGGGAAGAGAAGAGAATACAAAATGATGTCGAAGATGAATGAGTGAGGGATGATATGAGAATTATTATTATTATTATTATTATTAGAAAGGTGGTTGGGGTCCACTCGGGTAGGTTGGGAGGGCTCTGTTCTGAATAAAGGAAGTTTGGATACGTGGAGAAAATGGGAGAGGCTTCTATTTCGCTAGGTTGGGAAGCTTGGTGCACACGGGAAAATATGACATGGACAAAGGAATGGATAGCTTCATGCACATGTGGGAGAAAGTAGTCCACACATGAAACAGATTGGGACTATTTCGTGAATGGGATGACTCGACCTGCACACACATTAGACTAAATCAATATAGAAAATTAAACCAAACTTGAATTACCTCTAATAATTTATTAAAATGAAATGACGAGGGGAAACACATTTTCTTCTGTTAATATTTAAAATATGTACATAACAATAATAATAAGTGCTATGTAAAATAGATAAATTTGTACATTATTTAGCACTTACCAGCCACTCTCATTACTGTTTTCTTGATGGTTATTCTGGATATAACCAAGTTTCAATTGCACATGAGGATCAAGAGAAAACCACATTCACCTATCCTTATGGCACTTTTGCCTATCGTCGCATGCCTTTTGGGTTATGCAATGCACCGGCTATATTCCAGTGGTGTATAATGAGCATTTTCTCCGACATGGTGGAGAAATTTTAGAAGTTTTTATGGATGACTTTTCTGTATTCGGATCTAATTTTAATGAATGTCTCCATCACTTGACCCTTGTTGTAGATCGATGTAAAGAGAAAATTTTAGTTCTTAACTGGGAAAATTGTCATTTTATGGTCCAATCAGGTATTATTTTGGGACACATTGTGTCACAAAGGGGAATCGAGATGGATAAAGCCAAAGTAGAATTAATTACCAAGTTACCACCTCCCAAAACTGTTAGGGAAGTCAGATCCTTTTTAGGGCATGCGAGTTTTTACCGCCGCTTTATCAAGAATTTTAGTAAATTGTCGAAACCCTTATGCGATCTGTTGGCAAAAGATGCTATTTTTAATTTTTCGCTGATTTATATAACTGCTTTCGAAAGACTAAAATCTGAACTAACCTCAACACCCATCATAAGGTCCCCTGATTGGAATCTGCCATTTGAAATCATGTGTGATGCATCTGATTATGCAATAGGTGCCGTCCTAGGTCAGCGAGTGGGGAAGCTTCCCCATGTGATTCATTATGCGAGCAAAACTCTGAATGATGCCCAACTTAACTATTCTACCACTGAAAAAGAGTTGTTGGCTGTTGTCTTTGCTCTTGACAAATTTCGTCCCTATCTGATAGGATCCAAGGTCCTTAATTATTCTGATCATGCCGCCCTTAAGTACCTTCTCACAAAGAAGGATGCCAAGGCAAGACTCATTCGTTGGATTCTATTGCTTCAAGAATTTGATCTTGAAATACGAGATAAAAAGGGATCTAAAAATGTTGTAGCTGACCACTTGTCCAGATTAATTGTTGAATCATCTGGAGAATCCATGCCTGTGTCCGAGACCTTCCCTGATGAACAATTAATGATGATTTCCCATACCAATGTTGCATGGTATGCTGATGTAGTCAACTATCTAGTTACTGAACGAATGCCCAGTTCATGGACCAAACAAGAGAAATTTCGCTTCCTAGCTCGTGTAAAATGGTATTTTTGGGATGAACCATACTTGTTCAAATATTGTCCTGATCAAATCATCAGACGATGCATCCTGTTACGGGGGAAATAAGCCGCCATGCCCCACGTGACCGGCACGCGCGCCCAGGAAGACTACGGCTGCCCTTTGATCCAGCAATCCGACCCCGAGTCGGACATCCTCGGCTCCGCAGCCCGACCCCGAGTCGGCTGCCCTTTGATCCAGCGCTCCGACCCCGAGTCGGACGTCCTCGGCTCCGCAGCCCGACCCCGAGTCGGCTGCCCTTTGATCCAGCAATCCGACCCCGAGTCGGATATCCTCGGCTCCGCAGCCCGACCCCGAGTCGGCTGCCCCTTGATCCAGCGCTCCGACCCCGAGTCGGAGATCTCTTGATAACGACAGGCTATTCCCCAGAGGCACGCCGCGGCCTCCTGCTCCACTACTCCCTGCAACGGCTGTATCCGATGCTGCTCCACGATCTCCTGCATCAGCCGTACAAAGCGGAGCCCCACTATGCCCTGACGTGGCCGTACCCGGTGCTGCTCCACGACGCCCTGTAACGGCCATGTCAGTGGCCACACCATCGTGCCCCACGATAACGAACCCCCCTGAGAGACCCCCCAGCCAGGTATATATGCGGCTGGGGGGAGAAGGGGGGGTGAGCAATATCTCCCAGAGCACTCTCTTACTTGCGATTATCACCTCTCCTCCTCCTCCAATCTCCTCTGACTTGACCGTCGGAGGGCCATCACCACCCTGGTGGTGGTGCAAGGCTTGTTTGCAGGTTTCTTGGCGGAAGATGGAGCGCAACCAACACCAACCAAGACAACTCAGACGGAACCCCGTTCACACCGCAGTGCCAATCGTTCTCGGTTTGGACCACCAGCAACAGTTGGCGCTAGAGGAAGGGCCGAATCTTAGAACGATCGTAATGGCACGGCGAGGTGGTCGTGGAGCTTCCAATGCTTCCGGTCGCGGAGCCTCTCGCGCCTCCGGCCGAGAGGCTGCTGCGTCCCCAACGCACTCTCAGCAGCACTCCACCGCCCCTTCTCCCATTCAGACGGTCGAAGCTGCTCAGTTCGACCAGCTAGCCCAGCAGGTTCGCACCCTCGCGGAGGCAGTGCAGAATCTGCAGGGTGTGATCTCTCGGGTGCCGCAACGGGCTCAGGAGCCGCTGCCCCCCGAGCACTCGCCTCTTCCTCACAACCCGCGCTCCTTCCTCTCCCATGGAGAGGAGCGCCGGCGCGAGGAGGATTCTCGAGTGCGGTCCATTCTGCCAGGACCTTCTCATCGGAGCTGTGCGGGGTACGAGAGGCGGACCCGGGCGCGTTCTCAGACACCCCAGTCCTCGAGGGGCCCGCACTCCAGTCGGTCCCCCTCGCGCCGCTCCTTGTCCCCCACCCACCGGTCGCGCTCCCTGGACCGGCGGGTGGACGATCTCCACAGACAACTCCAGGTCCTGAAGGGCCACTCCAAAGATCCCTTCGCTGACTTGGAGATCTCCTCCCAGCCGGCGCTTGCCTCGAGGATCCTGCGGACCCCGAACCCGCCGGGGTTCAAAATGCCGGCGATCGAACCCTACGACGGGGCGGCGGACCCGCGGGACCACGTGGAGAGTTTCAGGACTCTTATGCTCCTCCATGGAGCATCGGATCCGCTCCTCTGCAAGGCCTTCCCGGCGACCCTCCGTGGCCCGGCAAGGGCATGGTTCGCCGGCCTGGAGGCTAACTCCATCCAGTCCTTCGACCAGTTCACCCGCTTCTTCATCAGCCATTTCGCCGTCAGTAGCAGGCGGCGACTGGTCTCCGACTCCCTCTTTGATGTCCGGCAAAACGAGGGAGAAAGCCTGCGGGATTATCTCACCCGCTTCAACAAGGCTACACTGGAGGTCCGGAACCTGAGCCAGGAAGTGGCTCTCTCAGCCCTGAAGCGTGGCTTCCGGAAGGGCAGACTCACCTTCTCCCTGGACAAACGCCTGCCGCGGAGCTTCCCGGAGCTGTTATCTCGGGCAAACCAGTATGCAGACGCCGAGGAGGCAGCCTCCCACCGGAACAAGGAGGCCGCCGAGGCCCCTCTAAAGCCCGGGAAGAAAAGGCGAAAAGAGGCACCCCAGAGGAGGAGCCCGACGCCTCAACGCCGGCGCAGAAGCCCGTCACCAGCAAGGAACCACGGCGCCACACGCCCTCGTTCTCCGCACCGACGCTTCAACCGGTACACCCCACTCCTGGCCCCCCGGGCCCAGATCCTCATGAAGGTCAAGGGGCGGGAGGACCTTCCGGTCCCGAGGCAGATGAAGAAGATCCCTGGGAGGAGGCCTTCTCGGGCGTACTGTGAGTACCACCGAGACCACGGCCACGATACCGAAGACTGCTTCCAGCTTCGGGACGAGATCGAGGCTCTCATTCGCCGAGGGCGTCTCGGTCGATATGTAAACGACCGACGTCTCCCGGCAGACCCGCGTCCGGCCGACCCGGCCCCTCAGGAGCCTCGGGAGCAGAATCGACCCGTTGCGGGAGTGATCCACACCATCACTGGGGGCTGCTCTCGGCCCGTGAGGAACGCAGGGGGCTCGGCGGAAGCATCAGGAGTGGCCGTCGCGAAGAGGCAGCGGGTCGGAAATGTAATCGCTTTTTGTGATGAAGATGTAAAGGGGGTTCAGACTCCCCACGATGACGCCATGGTGATCTCTCTCACTATGGCGAACTATGATGTAAGGCGTGTTCTTGTGGATAGTGGAAGCTCAGCTGATATTTTGTATTACGAGGCCTTCCAAAAGATGAGCTTGTCCCGACAATTGTTGCACAAAACATCCACCCCCCTCATAGGATTCACTGGAGACGCTATCTCGGCCGAAGGTGTCATTGAGCTGCCTGTGACTGCGGGCGTTGCACCCGCAGAAGCCACGGTGCGACTCGGGTTCTTGGTCGTCCGTGTCCCCTCGGCCTACAACGCTATCCTCGGACGACCCGGACTGAACGCCCTTCGCGCGGTGGTTTCTACCTACCATTTGCTCATGCGGTTCCCCACGGCGGCCGGGATTGGAGAGGTCCGAGGTGACCAACCAACCGCACGGCAGTGTTTCCTAGCAACTCTCAAAGGGAAGAAGCCCATGGAGGCCCTAAGCGTCGAGTCCCTTGACGCCAGAGACGAAGTGGCCTTGCGGCACGGGGAGCCGGCCGAGGGCGTAATCGAAGTTCCCCTCGAAGAAGGCCGCCCGGACCGCACGGTCCGGGTCGGTGCCAACCTCGACTTGGAAGCTCGGCTCCGGTTAGTGGAATTCCTCCGAGCCAATGCTGATGTGTTTGCCTGGTCGGCGGCCGATGTACCTGGGATCGACCCGGAGGTCATTTCTCACGCCCTCAACGTCGACCCGACCCACCGACCAGTAAAGCAAAAGAAGAGACACTGTGCCCCGGATCGGATCCGGGTGGTCGACCAGGAGGTAGACAAACTCTTGGAGGCAGGTTTCATAAGGGAAGTGAGCTACCCCGAGTGGCTGGCAAACGTCGTACTTGTCCGGAAGGCGAGCGGGAAGTGGAGGATGTGCGTCGACTACACCGACCTGAACAAGGCGTGCCCCAAGGATAGCTTTCCGCTTCCGCGAATAGACCAACTGGTCGACGCGATTTCCGGATATCAGCTGCTGTCTTTCATGGACGCCTTCTCCGGCTACAACCAAATAATGATGGCTCCACAGGACGAGGAGAAAACGGCCTTCATAACAGACAGGGAGCTGTACTGTTACAAGGTAATGCCCTTCGGTCTGAAGAACGCTGGCGCTACTTACCAGCGCCTCGTCAATAAAATCTTCAAGGAGCAGATCGGCCGGAACATGGAGGTGTACGTGGACGATATGCTGGTAAAGAGCCGCCATGCGGATCAGCACATTGCGGATCTGGAGGAGACCTTCGCCACCTTGCGGAAGTTTCGTATGAAGCTAAACCCAGCGAAGTGCGCCTTTGGTGCTTCGGCCGGGAGGTTCCTCGGCTTCATTGTCAACCAGCGGGGGATCGAGGCCAACCCGGACAAAATCAAGGCCATCCAAGATATGTCCCCTCCGACCAAAGTGAAGGAGGTTCAGGAGCTCGCTGGGAGGGTCGCCGCGCTCGGACGATTTGTGGCAAAATCGGCCGAACGCTGCCAACCGTTCTTCAAAGTGTTGAAGCGCCCGAAAGACTTCCTCTGGACGGCTGAATGTCAAGTGGCGTTCGACCAGCTCAAGGAGTACATGGCGTCTCCTCCCCTGCTGTCCAAGCCGCAAGAGGGGGAGATGCTCTACCTTTACCTGGCGGTCTCCCCAACCGCAGTCAGCGCAGTACTGGTTCGGGAAGAGGCAAAACTTCAGAAGCCCGTGTACTACACCAGCCGAGTCCTCCGGGATGCCGAGACGCGGTACACGAAGGCTGAAAAGATCGCCTTCGCGCTGCTGACTGCGACCAGGAGGCTTCGCCCCTATTTCCAGGCTCATTCTGTCACCCTTTTGACCGATCAACCACTGCGGCAGATCCTCAGCAATCCTGAGAATGCGGGACGGCTGGTGAAGTGGGCAGTAGAACCTGGTGAGTTCGACATCCGCTACCAGCCCCGGCCCGCCATCAAGGCCCAGGTGCTCGCGGACTTTCTCGCTGAGTGCACTGTGCAGGAGGCGGAACCTAGGCCGCCGGAAACACCCAGCCTCGATCTCCCGATCTGGACGCTCCACATTGACGGGTCGTCGAACCCTGAAGGTGGAGGGGCTGGGCTGGTCCTTACCAATCCCGATGGAGTGATAGCCGAGTATGCCTTGAGGTTCGGATTTTCAGTGACCAACAATGAGGCGGAGTACGAGGCCCTAGTCACGGGACTCAAACTCGCCAAGGAGCTCGGCATCCAGCGTCTGAAGGTCTTCACCGACTCCCAGCTGGTGGTCGGGCAGGTTCGAGGGGAGTTCGAGGCACGGAGCCCGACCATGCAGAGCTACGTCCGGAAGGTGCAAGCACTCATTCCCGACCTCGGCAGTATTGACATTCAGCAGGTCCCAAGGAGCGAAAATGCTAGGGCCGACAGGTTGTCCCGCTTGGTGGGCGCTGAGGCACACAACTTGTCAAGGGCGATATACCTGGAGACCCTAGATGCCCCGAGCATCGGCGAGGCTGAAGCGGTAATGGCAATTGATCCGGAACCATCTTGGATGGACCCGCTTGTAGCTTACCTCGCCGAAGGGATCCTCCCCGAAGATGAAGATCAAGCTCGGCGACTTGTTATGAAGTCCGCCCACTACGTACTCTACGAAGGGAGGCTGTATCGGACCTCGTTCACCGCCCCCCTCTTAAGGTGCCTCCGCCCTTCGGAAGCGGCTTACGCCCTCAGCGAAGTCCACGAAGGCATCTGCGGATCGCACCTGGGGGCTAGGTCCCTGGCACATAAGATCATGAGGCAAGGCTACTATTGGCCGACCTTATTGGAAGACTCAAAGGATCACGTACGGAAATGCGACGCCTGCCAGCGCCACGCCAACATCCAGAGAGTCCCCTCTGTTCCCTTGGCGCCAATCACCGCCCCCTGGCCCTTTGCACAGTGGGGAATGGATATCCTCGGACCATTCCCCATCGCTTCGGCCCAGCGGAAATTTTTGATTGTCGCCATCGACTACTTCACCAAGTGGGTGGAGGCAGAGCCACTGGCCACCATCACGGAGGCGCAAGTCCGGAAGTTCGTAAAGAAGAACATCATTGTCCGATTTGGGGTACCTCGGGTCCTCATCTCGGATAACGGTCGACAGTTTGATAACAAGCATTTCCGAGACTTCTGCGAGGAGTTCGGGATCGAACATCGGTTCACGTCCGTGTCGCATCCCCAAACCAACGGCGAGGCCGAGGTCACAAATCAGACAATCCTCCAAGGTATCAAAGCGCGGATCGGACGGACGGGGCAAGCTTGGGTCGAGGAACTCGAGAATGTCCTTTGGGCGTATCGGACCACGCATCGGACTCCTACCGGGGAGACGCCTTTCAGCCTAACCTATGGCACGGAAGCCGTTGTCCCCGTAGAGCTCGGACTTCCCTCACCTCGGGTAGCCGCACACCGACCCGAGGCCAACTCGGAGCAACTCCGAGGGAACCTGGATCTCTTGGAAGAAGCAAGGGAAATGGCGCAGGTTCGGATGGCAATGTATCAGCGGAGGGTGGCCCAATATTACAACTCCAAAGTCCGACCGAAGCTTTTCAGAATTGGAGATCTGGTGCTGAGGCGAGCTAAGGCATCTCAACCTACGGAAGGTGGGAAGCTAGCGCCGAATTGGGAAGGCCCGTATAAAGTTCGTTGGGTAAACCGACCTGGCTCCTACCAGTTGGAAGCCCTAGATGGCCGAGAAATTCCAAGGGGCTGGAATTCCGCTAACCTGCGGATGTATTACCAGTAGAACAACAAGGCCAGAAAGACAATTTGAAAAGGTGCAACACTTTTCATTTCAATAATTTCTGGTTACAATGGCGTGCTCGTGTGATTACAAGGAATTCCCAGAGGGGAATTAGGGAGTAAAGAAAGCAAAGAAGAGGTGGAGAATCCGTGGAGCTGAGGACCGAGGATCCCAAACCCTCAACCCAAAGCAGCTGCAATCCCACCGGAAGTGGGTGCTTCTAACCGGAGGCGCCATCCAGCACCTCACCAAAAAGACGAGGAGCCGCCGCAGAAGAAGCTCCCGCTGCCCCCAGGGGAACGCCGCCTCCAAAGGATATTCCCATCCTCCCCAGTGGTAGGAAAGAGAAGGAATTCGAGGGGGAAGAGCATATGGAGGCGCGGTCTCGGACTGAGCGTCTGGTGCAGAGCTCAATCGGGAGGCTGAACTTCAAGGAGGGGAGATGTGATCCCGGATGAAACGCCTAGAGCGGAGTTCCGCCGGGAAGACCCTCCTTGTTGATCCCAGATGAAACGGCTAGTTGGCTGAAGTCGCAAGGGGAGCGCCTCCCCTTTCCTTCAACAGGAGTCTCTCAGTCATATGCCAAGGAGGAGGTCCGCGATCCATGGCAACCTGAACAGCTCCGGCTTGGCAAACTCCATCGTACCTGCACCTGTATTTATAGCCAAACTGCGGCCCCCTGGTCGTTCCGATGCGGGTGGCTCCAATAAATGCAGGCGCATTGAAACCGGAGCCGTTCCGGCTCCCGAGGCGTATCTCCCCGCGATTTCCTAAGCGTCATTCTCCTTAAACCGCATTCTTTGTGCAGGACAATCCGGGTGTCATGTACCCCTAGGTCCACATATCTCCGCTCGCGCCCAGGCCGTATCCTCCTCGAAGAACCCGCGTATCGCGGCCGCTCAACTAACACTCCTCGCAAGCAGCAGCTGGCGATCCGATTTCCCAGGTAACGCATTAATTAGCGTTTAATGCCCTTCTCGTGTTCTCCCAGGCAACGCTTAGAGAAAAGGAGAAACATGATCGCGGCTGGCCACGGAGAAACCCCGTCGGGCAGCGAGCGACAAGCGCACGACCAGCGAGCGGAATTTCTCGAGGCTCGGCCCTCGGATGCCTGGCTAGCCCGATGATCATCCCGGGAGCAGACTAGCCGGAAGCCCCGACCGGTCGCCTCGGCTTGCGCCAGCCTTGGCCGACCAACGAGTGGAATGTCCCGAGGCTCGGCCCTCGGATGCCTGGCTAGCCCGATGATCATCCCGGGAGCAGACTAGCCGGAAGCCCCGACCGGTCGCCTCGGCTTGCGCCAGCCTTGGCCGACCAACGAGTGGAATGTCCCGAGGCTCGGCCCTCGGATGCCAGGCTAACCCGATGATCATCCCGGGAGCAGACTAGCCTGAAGCCTCGACCGGTCGCCTCGGCTCGCGCCAGCCTTGGCCGACCAACGAGTGGAATTTCCTGAGGCTTGACAACCCTCGGATGCCAGGCTAACCCGACGATCATCCCGGGAGCAGACTAGCCTGAAGCCCCGACCGGTCGCCTCGGCTTGCGCCAGCCTTGGCCGACCAACGAGCGGAATTTTCTGAGGCTTGACGGCCCTCGGATGCCTGGCTAGCCCGATGATCATCCCGGGAGCAGACTAGCCGGAAGCCCCGACCGGTCGCCTCGGCTTGCGCCAGCCTTGGCCGACCAACGAGTGGAAGGTCCCGAGGCTCGGCCCTCGGATGCCAGGCTAACCCGATGACCATCCCGGGAGCAGACTAGCCTGAAGCCCCGACCAGTTGCCTCGGCATGCGCCAGCCTTGGTCGACCAACGAGTGGAATTTCCTGAGGCCTAACCCTCGGATGCCCGGCTTAGCGCCGGAAGAATTTCCTGAGGCCTAACCCTCGGATGCCTGGCTTAGCGCCGGAAGAATTTCCTGAGGCCTAACCCTCGGATGCCTGGCTTAGCGCCGGAAGAGTTTCCTGAGGCCTAACCCTCGGATGCCTGGCTTAGCGCCGGAAGAATTTCCTGAGGCCTAACCCTCGGATGCCTGGCTTAGCGCCGGAAGAATTTCCTGGGGCCTAACCCTCGGATGCCTGGCTTAGCGCCGGAAGAATTTCCTGAGGCCTAACCCTCGGATGCCTGGCTTAGCGCCGGAAGAGTTTCCTGAGGCCTAACCCTCGGATGCCTGGCTTAGCGCCGGAAGAATTTCCTGAGGCCCAACCCTCGGATGCCTGGCTTAGCGCCGGAAGAGTTTCCTGAGGCCTAACCCTCGGATGCCTGGTCTAGCGCCGGAAGAATTTCGGGAGCCAGGAGTCAGCAAGACGCTACCGAGAGTTAAAAGAAAAAGAAGGACGAAGGCGAGATGAAGAAACATTCAACTTGCATTAATTTTCATTGTTTCAGGGCCGAGGCCCATACAATTTGGCAAAACGCCGGTATACAAAAAAAAAGAAGACAACGAAAGGTACAAGAGGTCAGCTTGGAGGAACTCCCGGGTCGGGAACGTCGGGCTCGTCCGCAGGAGGTAGGGAAGCAGCAGGAGAACCAACAGGCAATGGCGCCGGAGAGGAGTCGAGAAGGGAGATCTCGCTCAGGTCAACTTCGGGGTACTTAGCCGACACCCTTGCCAGGCCCTCCTCGAAGCCTAAGACAAAGGCTTCGGCCCCCGCGTCCGACGCGTCACGGACAAACTCGTCGGACTGACGATAGGTCTGTACTGCCTCCGACATATCATGAGCGAACTCGGCGGACTGGCGATAAGCCTCTACCGCCTGACGCCCGATTTCCGCACTCCTCTCGGCCAGCGCCGCCTCTGCCCGCTCCATAATCTGGGCTTTCGCCTCCAAGACCTTCGCCACAATCCGGCCTTCCGCCTCGGTGGAGACCCTCAGCAGCTCAGCCCGAGCCTCCTTGTGCTTCGCTTCGGCAGCAATGCGAGCAGCCTCAGCCTCCGTCAGGCGCGAATGAAGCTCCTGATCGCTCGCACGGGACTTCTCCAAGGCCGACTCCAATTCGCCCAGCTTAGCTTCAAGAGACCGGGTTCGGTTGCGGGCGTTGTCGGCTGACCGCTGGGCCTTCTCCCACCTCTCCCGGTAGTCGGCAGCCTTCCGGGACTGCTTCTCGGCCCGCTCATCCGCCTTCTTGACCTCGCCCTCGAGACCCGAGGCAACCTTGAGCTGCTCCTGAGCCTCCAACAGTTGCTTCTCGAGGGCAGCAAAGTCGAGTGCCCGCTCTTCGGCCTCCCGGAGCCTCGCCTCGAAATCCCCGGTCGTCCTGCCTGCCACAGCCTGGCCTCCCTTTTCCACTGCTTTCAGCCGGTCCTCGGCCTTCGCCAGAAGCCCCGCCTGTTCCTTGTAGCACTCCTCCAGACGGATCATGTACTGGGCGAGCTAAGAAATAGGAAAAATAAGGGAGTCAGGCGGAGAACAACAGAGCCAATAAATGGTGAAAAGCGGCCAGAAGAACACTCACCGACATGAGACAGACACAGCTGGCAGCCCCAACGTCAGAGACCTCCAACTCCCGGACCCGCCGACGGTCCTTCTCCAGCAGCACTGTTTCGATGAGATTTCGGGCGCCATCGGTAGTGAAGGCAGACCCCGATTTCTTCCCAGAGCCGGACGGTGGTTCTGCAGCCTTACCCCTATCCATCGCCTGGGGAAGAGTCCGGCCGATCGCGCTCGGGGCGGGGGTCACCCCAGGAATTGATAGGGTCCCGCTCGGTCGGGGCCTCGGCGCGTCCCTCCTCGAGTCATCAGGAGCCGACCGAGTCGAAGGCCGGGTCGGGGACCGATCACGTCCGACCCGTCCGTCTCGGGCAGGCCCGGATGATACCTCCGGAGTAGCGGCAATCTTACCACCGGAGGGCTGATACAGCGTCAGCTGCCGGTCCGTGCCCACGACGTCTCCCTGATCGGTGGGCCCGGACTCGTCGGTCGGCGTCGGAGGCACCTCCTTACGGGACTTCTTCGCCGGTGGGGCCCCGCTCGGAAGAGCTCGTTTCCTCCTCTGGGCTGCTTCCAGCAGGGACGCCCTACCAACAGCCTTTGTCTTCACCGACCGCATGACGTCGTCGATCTCTGCAAAAAGGACGGGATAGTCGGAGACGGAGAAACCAAAGGAAAGAACGGGACGAAAGAAGGGAAAAAGTCAAGAAAGAATCGGTGGCGGACTCACGGTCGGTGGGGACCGAGCTCAGACCGACATTCACCAAAGTATCCTCGGAAATAAGGCGGGCCACCGAGGGGAGCTGGCCCTCGGCAACCAACCCCTTCAAGGCGGCCAAGCCATCGGACTCCTCCCTTGACAGTCCCGATAGGCCGATCGGAGACTTCATCAGGGTCTCCCAGGTCGCCCTGATTTCCCAAGAGGGATCTGCATCAACAAAAAAGAAGCGCTCCTTCCATTTGTGAATGGAGGTAGGAGCCTCCTTGACAAGGCCGCATCCTCGCCGCGCTGCGAAGCACCACCACCCTTTGTCCTGGGGGTGGCCGCTCAGGCTGTAGAACTCCCAAAAAACATTCAGGGTGGCGGGGATCTCGTGCATACGGCAGAGAACCTGGAAGACCGTCAGGGCCCGCCACGAGTTCGGCACCAGTTGCGTCGGTGCCACTCTTAAACCCCGTAGCACCTGCATGACCAAGTCCGAAGGGGGAAAGCGGAACCCGGCCTGGAGAATGCCCTCATTGATGGCGATCTTCCCTGGAGGAGGATGGGACATCCTCTCCTCAGGCCCCGGGAGCGTGGCGTTGCAGGCCTCGGGAAGGTGGTACCGAGCCACGAGTCTGTCTAAGTCTGTGGCGACCAGCTCCGACTTAATTTGGTCTGCTCTCACTTCGCCCATTCCTAATGGCCAATAAACCTACGGTCAGGACGGGGACAGGAAGGGGGGAAAGACCGGAGCGACTGGAGTACACTAGTATAAGAGGGGAAAGTATGGAGAGCCCTAAGTAGAAGAATGGGGAAAACTCACCGGAAAAGAGGTAAGAACGGCTCCGAGAGCGCCAAAGGAGAAACAAGTGAACAGTCCGACGGCAGCAACAGCTGCGCAAAGGGGAAACTTGAAAATATCTGTAAAGAAGAAGACGGACGGGGAAAGGCCCCCGATTAAATAGGCGGAAAGGCAAGTGACGCCTCGATGACGCCAGAGGACGCCTGGCTGCCGAAGGGTCGCTCGCGCCCCAAAGGCGAATCGACACCATTAAGGAAGGATGTCCGCCGAAATCCTCAGACTGCCAGGTCAGCAATAACCGCCATACGCCATAAAAAGGGCGGGGAGCTCGAAGCGCGCGCGCCTCTCCGAGGAACGGCGGCAATCCCGAAACATCACTCCCTTCACCTGTTCCCCTTCTGGTTCCAGGCTCGGAAGTGGGGGGCTACTGTTACGGGGGAAATAAGCCGCCATGCCCCACGTGACCGGCACGCGCGCCCAGGAAGACTACGGCTGCCCTTTGATCCAGCAATCCGACCCCGAGTCGGACATCCTCGGCTCCGCAGTCCGACCCCGAGTCGGCTGCCCTTTGATCCAGCGCTCCGACCCCGAGTCGGACGTCCTCGGCTCCGCAGCCCGACCCCGAGTCGGCTGCCCTTTGATCCAGCAATCCGACCCCGAGTCGGATATCCTCGGCTCCGCAGCCCGACCCCGAGTCGGCTGCCCCTTGATCCAGCGCTCCGACCCCGAGTCGGAGATCTCTTGATAACGACAGGCTATTCCCCAGAGGCACGCCGCGGCCTCCTGCTCCACTACTCCCTGCAACGGCTGTATCCGATGCTGCTCCACGATCTCCTGCATCAGCCGTACAAAGCGGAGCCCCACTATGCCCTGACGTGGCCGTACCCGGTGCTGCTCCACGACGCCCTGTAACGGCCATGTCAGTGGCCACACCATCGTGCCCCACGATAACGAACCCCCCTGAGAGACCCCCCAGCCAGGTATATATGCGGCTGGGGGGAGAAAGGGGGGGGTGAGCAATATCTCCCAGAGCACTCTCTTACTTGCGATTATCACCTCTCCTCCTCCTCCAATCTCCTCTGACTTGACCGTCGGAGGGCCATCACCACCCTGGTGGTGGTGCAAGGCTTGTTTGCAGGTTTCTTGGCGGAAGGTGGAGCGCAACCAACACCAACCAAGACAACTCAGACGGAACCCCGTTCACACCGCAGTGCCAATCGTTCTCGGTTTGGACCACCAGCAACACATCCTAAACACGATCAAAGGAATGTCGTTTTCTTTTGTCATGACCATGCTTGTGGTGGTCATTTTAGTGGAAAGAAAACTGCAGCAAAAGTTTTGCAGTGCGGATTTTATTGGCCCACACTTTTTCGAGATGCGCATGACTATTGTAAATCTTGCGATTGATGTCAACGATTAGGAAAACTTTCGAGAAAGAATGAGATGCTCCTGAACCCTATCTTAATTATAAAAATCTTTGATGTTTGGGGTATTGATTTTATGGGTCCTTTTCCTATGTCGTTTGGGCACCAGTACATTCTTGTGGCAGTTGACTATGTATTAAAATGGATTGAGGCTATCGCGTGTAAGACCAATGATCACAAAGTTGTGGAGTGATTGATTAAAACCCTATTTGATTTTGATGAGCTCAAAGCATTTGAGTATATTTCTTGTTTACTAATGAATTCAATTAAGTGTTTTCAGTGAAAATCTTCTCTAAGTGTCTCTAGACTTGGTTCATAATATTTTGGATAAGTTAAGAAGTCAGCTTGAACCAAAGTCTGAGACTCGAGTCGACTCCAGAGTATCACGAGTCGACTCCAAGCGTATCAAGTTCACTGGCACGGGCTCGAGTCGACTCCGGATCGGTACGAGTCGACTCCGACTGAGAACAGACAGACGAACAGAAAGCTTCAATTCAAAACCTGTCAGCGAGTCGACTCCCGAAGTGCGCGAGTCGACTCCAATGTTTACCGAGTCGACTCCGGAGAAGTATGAGTCGACTCCAAGGAGTCACAGGCAGAAAAGTCAGAGAGCAGTTTTCGGGTCTGAGATTCGAGTCGACTCCAGTGGAACGCGAGTCGACTCCGATGGTTGGCAAGTCGACTCCAAAGAAAGTGAGAGTCGACTCTCAGAGGAACACAAGGAAAAAGACAGAAAGCATTTTTCGGACTCTGAGATTCGAGTCGACTCCCGCAATACGCGAGTCGACTCCGAGACTCCGTGACCACAAAGAAGACAGAAGACCAAGTTACTGCCTCTGAGTTTCGAGTCGACTCCCAGACAGCTAGAGTCGACTCCAAGGCAGCTTCACATCAAAAAGGCAGAAGACCAAGTTTCGGAAACTGAGAGCCGAGTCGACTCCGAGGAAGTTCGAGTCGACTCCAAGACTGGACGAGCCAAAAGACAGAAGATCGGGAGTTCGGGCTCTGAGCGGCGAGTCGACTCCCAGGATTGTCGAGTCGACTCGAGTGGACCAAATTCAAAAATAGATCCACGGACTCCATGGGATGAGCCGACTCCGAGAAAGCCAGGTCAGCTCCAGAAGTTGGCGAGTCGACTCCGGGTCAAGACGAGTCGACTCCCAGTCGAAGAGGGCACTTTAATTCAAATCCGAAACAGTTGCCGAGTCGACTCCAGAAATGCATGAGTCGACTCCCGCTACAGCCGAGTCGACTCCTGATCGCGCGAGTCGACTCCAACCCACCAACGGACACATTGTCAAGCTGTGCAGAGTGTGCAGAACGGGCAGAAAAAGGTCTCTAACGGCTAGTTTCCGTGGGGGTTGGTTTAAATAGCCACAGAGGACTGTAGCAAGGTAGAGAACAACTATTCCACTCCAAGTATTCAAGCATTCAATCTCTGCAACCTGTTCTTCAACGAAAAAGAGGGAAGAGCTGCATTAACTGCATCCACCTACATCTTCCCAGCAATTAAAGAAGCCTCCTCCTGCATTCAAGTCGACTACACATTCAAGAGGAGACTCGGAGTTCAAGAAGCCATTCCTCGACTCCAACTCAAAGCGTTTGAGGGCTTCTAAACTCTTTCCAGATTATATTGCTTTTTATCTGCTTTTGAGAAGCTGTATTTTTCTGTTTGTTCTTTTCATCTACACATTGTCTGTGCTTGATTCAATCGGGGGATTGAATCAAGGGTATTGAGGTTGGTTGGTGAGCCGAGTGTAAAACCAACGTGTGTAAGGGTTCGATTGTGATCCCGGGAAAACAATCGGGGTGGTTCTAGTCGGTGAGCCTGGGAAAACCGACCGAGTTCGTTGTGAGCTCGTAAAACAACAAGTTTGGTTGTGAGCTTGGAAAACAACCGGCTGTAATCCGAGGGGGTTATAGTGAATTCCCAAGTGAGTCTTGGGGAGTGGACGTAGGAGCAAAGGTTAGCTCCGAACCACTATAAAACTTGGTGTTTGTGATTGATTGTCTCTCTTCTTCTTCCTCTCATATCACTCACAGCACATTGCACTTAATTAAACAACTTGCAATAGTTTTAATTAGACATCCACAACGCTTTAAATATTTAAATTATTTTAAAACCCAATTCACCCCCCCTCTTGGGTTGTCTATCTGGGCAACAAAAGTGGTGATCAAGTTCCTTAAAGAATCTATCTTTGCTCGTTTCGGCACCCCTCGCCTCAAACCATATGGGGGGAAACATTTTTGTAATAAAATCTTTAAAGCCCTTATGAAAAAGTACGACATTAATCACAAGGTCAGTACACCATATCATCCACAAACAAGTGGACAAGTCGAAATTTCCAATCAGAAAATCAAGACCATCCTTGAAAAAACTGTTAATACATCTCGGAAGGATGGGTCTCTTAGGCTAACATATGCACTGTGGGCATATCGGACGGCTTACAAAATACCAATTGGAATGTCTCCATATAGAACTGTCTATGGCAAGGCCTGCCATTTACCTGTTGAGTTAGAGCACAAGGCCTATTGGGCTATTAAACATTTAAATTTCGATCTTGACAAAGCAGGAGAATATAGGAAGCTTCAGCTCGATGAGCTTGAAGAAATTAGAAACCATGCTTACGAGTGTGCCAAGAAGTACAAAGATCGCATGAAGATCATGCATGATAAAATGATCTTCGTAAGGAATTTCATCCAGGGCAGAAAGTTCTTTTATACGACTCTCGATTACATCTGTTCCCTGGGAAACTTAAATTTCATTGGACTAGCCCATACATTGTGGAGAAAGTGCATCCGCATGGTGCGATAATTATAGGCAGTACCAAGGATGGCAGATCTTTTCAAGTTAATGGACATCGCCTCAAACCATACCTCGATTATCTGAGTCCAGAAGTTGAAGAAACACTTCTGGTAGATCCTGTTTATACTAATTGAGTTAGAATTGTCTAGCTGAAGACATAAAACTTAGCGCTCTTGGGAGGCAACCTAACAGGTAAAGATTAAAATTATTATTTTTAAAAAAGTTACTAACATGCAGGTTTGGGGTATTTTTCCCAATCTTCAAGTTATTAGCCATATCAAGGTCCAATATCAGGTAATGTCTCTCATCTGTCCTATTACTGCTTTAAATTGTCTTTAACATTGAGGACAATGTTAGATTTACATTTGGGGGTATTTTTAAGCATTTGAATTTTTTTTTAAAAAAAGTTTTTATTTAAAATTTTTGGAATTAGAAAAAAAATTTACAACACACAAGGTATATAAAATCTAAGAGCCCAATGATTAGTTGGAAGTAGTGCAAAGTGAGTTCTTTTTATTAAGTTCCTTTTAGTGAGTTGTAAGCCAATTAGTGCTTTGAATTTCACAACACATCTGGCCTGCATTTTCTCAGGTATAGGTTCGACATTGTGTTGAAAATATGGTAGCAACCTCGAATCCTGATGAACCATCTTTTTCTGATCAAAAAAAATGGTGGATTTAGTCAGGTACATCGAAAAGGGCTACCTATTGTCAAAGATCAGCGGGCTTATGATGAGGAACCCGAATATAGATCCGTAGGGGAGTCTTGATGCCCGACACCTCATGCCAACTGGTGTGAGAATTGTCGACTAATTGCTCACTACATAGAGGAATCATCACAGAAGTAAAAGTGCACAATATATACATTATCATGTTTCTAAAAAAATAATAAATAAATAAATAAATAAATAAATAAATTCTATATATTGACCTTAAGAAAGACAATAGTGTGAAAGCCGTCGTTGCAAAAATTCGAGTAAACTGGAATATTACAGATAAAGCCCATGAGGTATTAAAGTAAACATCCACAACTCTCGAAATCCTGCAGATAAGATGATTTTGAATCAGCAATTAGGTCTTGTCCGACCAATTCTTGAAAACTATTAGCATTAGCGATATTTTGGAGATCCAAAACCTTAGCTTGTGCATGGTCCAGACTTCACTGAGCACTCAAGTATAAATAAGTCTTGCAACTTCCTAACAGAAAACTTAATGACTTTAACTTAAATTGCATACTAACCTACAATTTGGGCTACTTAGTAATTAAAACCTTGTGTGCTTTTGAAATTCTTATCAGTTATGTACTTGAAATTAGACTTTCATTTCAAAAAAAAAAAAGAAAAAAAGGGATTGAAGTTTGTGGGTAACTTCACTGCAAACCCTCACGAGACAACACTCGTCCACTAGGGTAACCTAGGGGTTTAACGGCTTGTTGCACGTGCTAAGTGCAATCGTGGTGCTCTACGAAAGTGAGTATTTATTTTAATTCATATATATATAATAATAATTAATACTAAAAAAAATAATAAATAAAAATAAAAAAATAATAATAATAATAAACTTTTGCACTCTTATTTTTTCATTTTCGCACTAAATTGCGAGAGACTAGCAATAAGCTGGTTGGGAGGTATGATGAGAGCACAAAAGTGCAATCGTCAGACCATCTTAATTAGTATTTTAGCTAATCATTAATAATAAAATTAACTAATTAATGTTTTATTTGTGCAAGTAGCCCAATCAGCTCGTTTCCCACATTGTGCTAGCCTCCATCAGATCACCATCATCTTCAGCCTTTAATCCCAACGCCCCAAGCCACGTCATCTTCCTTGATCCATTCCAGCAGCCGATAATCCAGATCCCTCCGTTGGCAAGCCATCGTCTGGATCCACCTCCCAAATCACCGAAAGAAGGAAATAGGAAGCTTCCAGCGGCTGTCCATCTCCCGTACCACCGCGTGCCAGATCCCGCACCGCTTCCTCTGCGATCCCTCCCAGCGAAGCCGCAACAACCCAGCCCCTCTTCCGTGATCCCGGCGATCCCACATCCGTGCCAGCCACCGTGCCAGCAACGCCCGCATCCCCAGCTCCTTCCAATCCCACGATCCGTCCGCACCTCCAGCCGTGGCATCCGTCCTAGATCCCAGGCACCCATTTCAAACGCATCTTCAGCGTCCCCACCACATGCCAGTAACGCCCGTCTCCAAATCTTTCGTGTTCTGGCAATCCCGCACCGCGTCCAGCCCCTTCTCCGTGATCCCAGCATGGCCCGAAGAAGGAAGTCTGAGTCCGCCTCTTCCGCGTCTCCTCCCTCCCGCAGTGCCCCAGCCATGGATCACCATCCAGATCAGCCCCCTCCACCTCATCCGCGTGCGATCGCCTCGTCGCAGCGCCCGGATTCCGCATGCATCCCAAATCCTTCCGCAGATCACGCGCCTTCCATCCGCGTCGCTGCCAGCTCGTCCCCAACACGTCTCCAGCCTCCGATGCCGCGTCCGAGCTCCGCGATCACCGTTCCTCCCTGCAATTTCAACATGTCTCCAAGAGCCTATAAGAAGAGGGGAGGAGAAGCAGGGAGGGGCGTTTGGTGGGGGGCCAACGGGAGGAAAGCTCTGCTTTGGAAAAGACGAAGGAGGAGACCATCGGCTGGAGAAGTGTTCGGTTGGGCCAAAGAACAGAGGAAGCTCTGTTTTGGGGAAGAAAAGAAAAAAAAAAAAAGAATTCAAGGGAGTATTTTATTTGTTTTGGTTTGAGTTTTATAAGAGCAATGTTTATTTTTTTTAGTTTGAATTTTGATTAAAAGTCTTATGTTGAGAGGTTTTGTTTTAAGTTTTAATTTTAGTAAGAGTTTTATTTTGAGAGCATGTTGTTTTGGGGTTTTTAGTTTTAGTCTAATAGAGAGTTTTATTTATGCTAAAACTTTAATTTCTGTTATTTTTAAGCTCTGTTCTTCAACTTCTGTAATTTTTCTTTTTATGCAATACATTAAATCTTCCTTTATGCAATTTGTGTTCACTTCAATCTTGTCGTTTTCATCCATTTTAATTTATGCAAAAGCTTTTCTTTGATTAGTTAAATATATAAATATTTTTTTAATACCTATCTTTTTGTCAATTTCAAAGTAGAAAACATTCTCTGATAGCCCAGAGAATCATTCAAACATCCTCGAAGTAATGTTTTTCTTCTATCATTCAAGAATCGATTTCAAATTCGAGTGAACGTTTTAATTTTTATGCAACTCCAATCGCCTCCCTGTGGATCGATCTCTTACGACCACTATTCTTCGAGTAGAATAGGTAAGAGTAAAATTAAATTAAACTTTTTTTGTCGGTTCTAACAACGATCTGTTTAGCATATTTTTAGGTAAACAGGAATCGGACAACAACAACACTCCACTAGATGCTCAGAACTGTTACACAAGATACATAAGCCCTGTGGCTCGTGTTCCACTTTCATAATGGGATTTAACTCTTTATATGAACTCGAGCTAGTGAAAATAGTGAAAGCATTAAACTTTTTACTTTAGTTGTTAATTCCAGTCACCAGATTGGACATGACATTTTTGAGTTCTGGGTCTACTTTCATTTCATAATTACCTGATTTTCTAGATCCGAACTCATCTCTATTTACTTCCGCACCATAGCTACTCCAATTTTGGGCTTCTCGGCTAAGTCAACAAGAAATTCATAGGCTTGATCCGGGGTTTAGTTCATGAACCTACCTTTGTGCATGGACTCGATCATGTTTCTATGTGCCGGCGGTAGTCCTCTGTAAAAGAAATGTACTAGATCATCCTTGTCAAGCCCATGGTGCGGGCACTTGACCAAAAGATCATGAAATCTTTTCCAAAGTTGAAAAAATTTTTCCTCAGATTTTCCTCTAAAAGTTCTGATGGCATCCTTAATTTTTTCAGTTTTTACCGTGGGATAGAACTTAGCCATAGACTTCCTAGATAGTTGTTCCCATGATGTGATGGAATGAAGCAAGAGAATACAACCATGCAGCGGCATGATCCTCTAAAGTCATGGGAAACAACCTTAATTTAATACCCTCTTCATCTAAGTTTTGATTTCTAAACGTTTGACAGATTGTCAAAAATTTGTTTAGATGAATATACGGTTGTTCACTCTCAAACCCATAAAATTTGGGTAACATATTTATTGTTGCAGCCCGAATCTCGAATTGGGCTGCATTATTAATTGGTAATACTATGTAAGTAGGGAGACTGGTGGATGCGGGTGCGAACAACTCATTCAAAGTTCTAACATGTTCACCCATTGTAGAGATTGACGGTTGGCTTACAATTCGCTGATTGTAATGAAAAGTTCTATCAATCTCAGGATCAAATGGTGTTAACTTACCCCTTAATGACCTTCTACCATGCATAAATTATCAACAATTCATTAGATTTGACTCCTAAAATGAACGAAATCCTAAGAGAAAAGAAGGGCTAGACATAGATGACCACAACCAACACCACACAACAATTTGACCCTATTAGTCTTAGAATTAAGTGAGGTTTAGTAGCTTTTAATCTAGTTGCATAGAGATTTATCAGGTTAAAAAGTTTCTGAAATTCTCTCCTAGATTAGACAGCTCCTAATCTTTCTTTCAGATTAAGCTTGAGCTTACCAGTTAAGCAATCCAGTAATCAGTGACCAGAAAAATCTCGGGATGTGTGGTGGTGCCAGAAGGGATACACCGATACCACAATACCCGTAACAGTTCTCACTGTTGTAAAACTTTTCTAGATATCACCAATTACTAAATTCTTACTGGAGTGGCTTTCAGCCGCTTCTTTGCAAGAGCCTAATTGAGCTCGAAAACGCTAAGGCCAACGTCTAATTGATTTTAATTTAATTTGGCTTAGGATATGTATGCAAGGTGGTGATTTTTGGGCTAAGGACAGATAATGACTTTCCGACCTTATCTTTTTAATGGATTTTGCCCTTAAATTATTTTATGCAAATGTTTAATACTAAATGCAGCAAATAATCAATGATTTTTTAAAGTTTATACAATATCATTAGGTTGTATTGTTAAATGAGCAAGTTTTTTTTTTAAATTTATGCTTTTTTTTTATTTATTTAAATTTTTATATAGGAATAACTTGAATGTAAACTAAAAACTAATCCTTATGCGTCAGTTAATCTCCGAATGCCCATTGAATAAGCTCTGGAGATTACTCCGTGAGGAGCCCCAATAAAGGTATGATAACCTCGGAGGATTGCACCCTATCAATTACTAGCAAAAATAATAATAATAATTTTCTTTTCAAATTTTGAATTTCAGAATTCAAATTTTGAATTTAAATTTTTAAATTTTAGAATTTTGGAATTTTTTTTAAAAAATTTTATTTTTTTATTTTTTTTAATTTCGAATTTCAAATTTCAGAAATTAATAACTACGAAATTAATAACTAAAAATAAACAAAACAAGAGAAATTAATAGAAATAAAAAAAAAACTTACTACCGAAGTGCGTTCACTCCGGGCATCCAAAATTTGATTTGATCTTCGTGATCATTCTTGCTTCTCGATTTGCCTCTCCGACAACGGCGCTAAAATTTTGTTGTCTGATTCCTGTTTACCTAAAAATATGCTAAACAGATCGTTGTTAGAACCGATAAACAAAGTTTCAATAAATTTTACTCTTACCTTTTCTACTCGAAGAATAGTGGTCGTAAGAGGTCGATCCACAGGAAGGCGATTGGAATTGCATAAAAATTAAAACGTTCACTCGGATTCAAAATCAATTTTTTTTTAATAATAGAAAAAAATATTACGTTGGGGATGTTGACGGATTCTCTGATCTACCGGAGAATGTTTTCTACTTGAAATTGACAAAAAGATAGGTATTTAAATTCGAATGGCATTTATATATTGAACTAATCAAAAAAAAGCTTTGGCATAAAATGGATGAAAACAGTGCTAGGAAAATTGCAGACTGGAATATAGATTGCATAAAAGAAGATTTAATGTATTGCATAATAGAAATTCAAATTGCAGAATAAATACAACTTTCTACCCAGATAAACTCTCAAAAATTAAAACACAAAACAAAACCTCTCAATTAAAATTTCCAATTAAAATTAAACTAAAAAAAAGAATACATTGCTCTCATGAACTCATACTAAAGAAAAATATTGCTCTCATAAATAAAAAAGAAAAACTAAACTCAAATAGAAAACTAAAAAAAAAATTACAATGCTCTGTTTTCAAAGCATTCTCTCTTTCTCTCCCAAACCGAGCGCTCCACCCTCCTCTTCTTTTCCCCAAAAACCGAGCTGAGAACCTCCTCTTCCCTGTTCTTTGGCCCAACCAAGCGCCCCCTCCCAGCTCCTCCTCCCCTCTTCTTATAGCTCCTTGGAGACACGTTGAAGACGCTGGGAAGCACGGTGATCGCGGACGGATGGGGCAGATAGCTGGGATTTTCACTGCGTGAAGAGCGCTGTCGCTGGGATTCCGGGAGGTGGATCCGGATGCGTCGTGGACAATGGGAGAGGCTGGATCAGCTCCGGAAGCTTCGAACGCTGGGATCACAGCTTGAAATCGGATGTGGGAGGCTCAAAGATGGCAAGGATTGATTGCGAAATCTCCTTTGTTTTCGCACAGCTCACGGCTGATGTTTGCTGGGAGACTGATCCGGAAAGGGGCGCTGCGGGATCTTTGCTGGAGGAGACGGTCGTCCGGGTCCACACGGAAGAGGGAGGAGCTGCAGACGCGTGATTTTTGGGAGGAATGAATGCACGGAACGGCTGGATGCTGCTGACGCGTTGTTCCTCCCCTGTTTTCGCATGGGATGAGATGGGAAAAGAGAATGGAAGACTGGGACGTTGCTGTGAACATGCTGGGAGGCTGGGAATGCGGTGCCTTGGACACGGAGGATCGCTCGCGGAATCGCTGTTGAAGTTGGAGAACCTGGGAGCGTGGGAGGAAGAAGAACAACAGTGAAAAAAAAAAAGTTTTATATCGTGACACTGTTCATATGAACAGTATCTTCACGTAACACTATTCAAATGAACAGTGTCTTCACGTAACACTATTCATATGAACAGTAATTTCAGCCATGAACAGTAAGGAATGAATAGTATTTTCAGCTATTTTTCATGGGATTGGAGGTTAAAAAGATCTTTTTCTTTGTGATGAAGTGAGAGTGAAAATCTCTATTCCGGAAGAGTGCGGGTGCTAATCCGGAAGGAGGGAACGCGAGGATCATTGGGAGATCGCACGCGGGCTTGGATGTTTGGGTGCAAATGTGCTCGATCAGATCATGGCAGGATTGGGCCCGCGCAGTTTGGGGCCATGATGCATCCCTCTAAACCCTACCAAATGCGCATTTAAACTTTAATTTATACTAACTTGTGCCAAACAAAAATATAATATTAACTTAGTGATTTTATCGTTATATGTTAGCAGTAATACTAATTTAAACAACGTGTAGATCGCACTTTTGTGCTCTCATCATAGAGCAACCTCACTGATGGAGACATCAGCTAGGCCACCATTTTATTTACATATTTATTTTATTTTTATTTCTGGGCTTGTTTGCATTTTAGGGCTTATTTATGTTATTTGTGGGCTTATTATGATTTATTTTTGTGTAAGGGGGTTTTATGCTAATTGTGTATTTGGGCCCTATATATAGGGGACTATTTTCATGATTAGAATTTTAATGAATGAATGATTAAGAACTTTCTTTTCCCCCACATCTTATTCTTCTTCTTCCTCCTCCTCCCCTTCTCTTCTTCCTGCGTCCCTAGAATCTCTTCTTCCTTCTCCCTCTCTTGTTCTTCCTTCTTCTCCTCTTTTCCCGCACTTGTGCTACATCAACTTGGTATCAGAGCCGTCGGCTTTGCCCCTGCTGCTAAAGCCACAAGCCAAATTATCTGCCAACGCCCGGGATCTAGCTTCTCTCTCTCTCGGTTCTCACCAGAGGCAAAGGGAAACCCGTCTGCGGGCCCTTCCCACCAGCTGTCACCCCCGTGAACACCTCTACCACCCGCCGCCAGACCACCGGTGGTTCTTCTGCGGTCTCCCAGAAGTTAAGCCGTACCCGTCAGGGATCAAGCATCACAGGCAAACAGCAAAAAAAAAAGAGTAAAAAAAAAAAGAACAACCCCTTCGTGGTTGGCCCTTCCCTGTCTCTTTGCCCACTGAAGGAAAAAATTCCGAGTTGTCCGATAAAATCGAACGCCAGGCATGAAAAATCAGTTTTAATTTTTTTTTAATTTTATTTATAATAATTATAAATATTAAATTTAACTTTTATGTAAAATTACCTCAAGCCCGCAGCGGAAGTTGGTCGAGGTAATCTGGATCTGGATCTGGATCTAGATCCCTGAAGGTAGCTTTGCTAGGCCTGGATTTGCAAGCCCTCTACTTCGCACGCACGTCAAGCTTCGCAAGAAGGTTGGATGATGTATTTACCCGTGCAAAACAATCTTTTGCAAAAGGACCCTTGGAAGAAAGAAAATCCAAAAAAGGACTTTCCCTTTTCTGTTTCTTTCTTTCTTCTCTTTCTTTCTTTCTTCGGTTTCTTTTCTCCCGTTTCTTCACAGCACGCCTAGGCCAAACACACACCCGTCTCTTGATCCTGATCACAGAGGGAATGGAAGGGAGGAGAGGACACCGGACCTGGGCCGAACTCCAAACCACTAGAGAGAGAGGACTCCTTCCTCACTCGTCTTCTTCTTCACAGAATCAACCTATCTCTCTGTCTCACGTTTTCTTCCCAAGAAAAATTCTCTCTCACACCATTCGAGAGGAAACGGTGGCCTACAAATAAGCCAACGCTGAGAAGAGTTAAGAGGCGTAAATGGTCTAGCGTTATTGAATTCATTCATTATCAAATATGAATGAATTTGATAACGATTGTTTCAAAAACAACCGTGGAATAAAACAGCGATTAATGTCAATTATTGCCGGATTTCAAAAATCAAACTGAACTGGAATGTTGGCAGTTCAAAACCGCACATTTTGGTCCAGTCGGCCGTCTGGCCGGAGGCCGGTTGGCCGCGCAATCGCCGGTCCAAAGGGTCACGGACGCGTGAAACAGAGCTTCTCTGTTTCATGCGTCCCAGCCTCCCAGGTGAGAGTCGCGGCTCACAAAAAAGAAAGCGAATGGTCCATGAGGGGAAGCGGTCCACGGGTCCATGAGTACCATTCACGGTCAGTAGCCACTCTAAATGGGAAATGTCAGCTTGTGATACAAATGGGTTAGCCCATTTGATCATAAGTTAGCCTATTTGGTTCTAAACCAAATTTGCAGCCCATTTGAATGAATTTTTGATCCGGAAAAATTCCACATGAGTCTGACTCATGGGAGATTCAATTGGGTCTAGTTTCGGCTCGATCCAAGTCCGACATAGATAAGAACAAATACGAAATTAAATCTCAATTAAATTGTGATCGAGCCCAATTACACTAATTTAGACCCAATCAAATCCAATCTCAACAATTGAGTCCTAATCAAGTTCAATTTCATTAATTGAAACTTGATTGACCCGAAATACAGACTTAATTAGTTGTTCATCCATGAAATTTAGCATGTACCTCATGTTCAGTGCTAGCTGAACATAGACAGAACCAAATTCCAAATGACCCACAATTTAATTCTTAATTAAATTGAGTCAAGACCTTCCTACTTAACTTGACTAATGTGCGTGACTCCGATAGGTTCGAACACTAAGCCGGTAGTACATGGACTACTCCTAATCGAGGTGACCATCTAGCAATGATACCCGACATCCGGATAGGTCGAATATGCAAAGCAACATTCAAGAACCTAGACGTATGGTTGTTGCATAATTCATCCCTATGACCATCGATGCTCAAGATGACCTCAGAGTGAACTGTCGAACTCTGGGTCCGGTCATCCATAGTGTATTTCAATTAATCAAATCAAGTGACCATCACTTGGTTTACCCTGGCCAAGGTTTTACTGAATTGAAATACAGCGAGACATCAACTCCTATAATCTGGAGCGGTCAATCCCATCTTGACTCGTACACAGACTTCGCGAGTACTTGACTGCACCCAGCATCCTTCCGATCCCTGAATTAGAAATTCAGATCATCCAGTGCCTAAGTACAGTGAGTTGCTTGCAAGTCACCGTGACAGTCTCATGTCTAAGGGGTACTTATGCCCATATGCTTTGCGAGCTAACTCCCGACAGTGGAGTGCTACGCAGGTGAGTCACTGTTCAGTGATGATGTACTCCTACATCTCACCTGTATGCCATACAGTGTCTCCACACTTCTTGGTTTAAGAGGACAACCAACTAAATGACACACAACGATCTATACTTGACATAGCTATTGTCCAATTGACAGCTCATCATTTGGTCGCGAACTGGTTTAAGGACTAAATGATAAAACCTCTTTTATCCACTAAATTAGTCCTAAGGACTTCATCACAATACACAGGAGTTCAATTTGAAGATGTAACACTTGTGATGAATAAAAAAATTGCCAGAATAAATTTTTATTCATTTTAATAAAATATATACATAATCTAATTTCTTACAATTAAAAAATTGGCTTTGGGACACAATTCCCAACAACTCCCACTTGGACTAAAGCCAATTTGTACAGTATCTTATACCCATCTTCGATTTGTGATAATCGAACTCCTTTACAGAAAGGGCTTTAGTGAATGGGTCAGCTAGGTTCTCCTTTCCATCGATCTTCTGAAGATTGACGTCACCTCGTTCCACGATCTCTCGTACAAGGTGGTAGCGACGCAGAATGTGCTTGGTCCTGTGGTGAGACTTTGGCTCCTTTGCTTGTGCAATGGCTCCAGTATTGTCACAATACAAAAGAACTGGACCGTTGATTGAGGGAGCAACACCAAGTTGATTTACAAATTTCTTGATCCAAACAGCTTCCTTTGCCGCATCTGATGCAGCAACATACTCTGCTTCGCATACGAAATCGGCTACTGAATGCTGCTTGGAACTTTTCCAGCAGACTGCTCCTCCATTCAGGGTAAACACAAATCCTGACATACTCTTACTGTCATCATGGTCTGACTGAAAACTAGAGTCTGTAAACCCCACAAGTTTTAAGTCAGATTCTTCATAGATTAACTATTGGTCCTTAGTATTTCTTAAATACTTAAGGATGGTTTTCACCACCTTCCAATGGTTCTCACCTGGATCAGACTGATACCTACTCGCTACTGCTAGTGAGTAAGCAACATCCGGTCTTGTACATGTCATGGCGTACATGATAGAACCTATTGCATAAGCATATGGGATTCTACTCATACGCTCTCTCTCTTCGGAAGTTGTCGGACAATCTTTCTTAGAGAGAGAAATTTCTTGGCCTATCGGAAGATAGCCCTTCTTGGAATTCTCCATGTTGAACCGTTTCAACATAGTGTCGATGTACGTGGATTGGGACAATCCAAGCAACCTCTTAGATCTATCTCTATAGATTTTCATCCCTAGGATGTAGGATGCTTCTCCCAGATCCTTCATGAAGAACTGTGATGACAGCCAGAGTTTCACATTTTGTAATGCAGGAATGTCATTCCCAATTAAGAGAATGTCATCCACATACAACACAAGAAATGTGATCACTGAACCGTTAACCCACTTGTAGACACAAGGTTCTTCTTCGTTCTTAACGAAGCCATATGTTTTGATAGTTTTATCGAAACGTATGTTCCAACTTCGAGAAGCTTGCTTAAGTCCATAAATGGACTTTTGTAGCTTGCATACTTTGGACTCGTCTATGGATGTGAAACCCTCAGGTTGTATCATATACACCTCTTCTTCCAGCTCTCCATTTAGAAAAGCTGTTTTCACATCCATTTGCCAGATTTCATAATCCATATATGCTGCTATAGCTAGCATGATCCGAATAGATTTTAGCATTGCCACAGGGGAAAAAATCTCGTCATAATCGATACCATAACGTTGACGATACCCCTTGGCAACCAGACGGGCTTTATAGGTCTCCACCTTTCCGTCTGCGCCTCTCTTTCTTTTGAAGATCCATTTGCACCCTATGGGTTTTATCCCTTCGGGTGGATCAACTAGTGTCCATACACTATTGATTTCCATGTTCATTTCGGATCTCATGGCATTAAGCCATAACTCAGAGTCGGACCTTTGCATAGCATCCATATAGGTAATCGGATCCTCATTGTTCTCATCAAGCTCAATGGGATCTGCGTCTTGGACCAAGAAACCGTAGTATCTGTCCACTTGATGCGGTACTCTACCTGATCGCCTTAATGGTGCTTCTACATTGGGCTCCGGGTTTGATCTAATCGAATCCGGTTCTGTGGGTTCAGTAGTTTGTGTTAAATCTTCCATCTGCTGAGCTTCATTAAGTTCAACCTTAGAGGCAACAATTCCTTCACTAAGGAATTCTTTTTCCAAAAAGGTTGCCTTAAGTCCTACGAACACCTTTTGTTCATTAGGAAGGTAGAAGTAATAACCCCTAGTTTCGTTGGGGTACCCTACAAAATAACACTTATCGGATCTAGGACCAAGTTTGTCAGTTTGAGAACGTTTAACATAAGCCGGACATCCCCAAACCCTAAGGTATGAAAGTGTCGGCTTACGCCCAGTCCATATCTCATATGGAGTCTTCTCAACAGACTTACTTGGAACCTTATTTAGTATTATACACGCAGACTCTAAAGCATAACCCCAAAAAGATACAGGCAGACTAGTAAACCCCATCATGGATCGAACCATGTCTAACAGAGTTCGATTCCTCCTTTCGGATACACCATTGTGCTGAGGTGTTCCTGGAGGGGTCCATTGTGAGAGAATCCCATTCTCCTCTAGATAAGTCAAGAAATCACCAGAAAGGTATTCTCCTCCTCGGTCTGACCGAAGGATCTTAATACTCTTTCCAGTCTGTTTTTCTACTTCATTACGAAATTGTTTGAACATTTCAAATGATTCTGACTTATGCTTCATCAGATAGACATACCCATACCTGGATAGGTCATCTGTGAGGTTATGAAGTAGGCATAACCACCTTTGGCACTTACGTTCATAGGTCCACATACATCAGTATGTATGAGGCCAAGAACATCGCTGGCTCGTTCACCCTTTCCAGAAAAAGGTGACTTGGTCATCTTACCCAGAAGACAGGATTCACAAGTTGGCAATGATTCACAATCATTGATTTCTAAAATGCCCTGTTGGGCTAACCTGTTTATCCTGTTTTTATTTATGTGACCTAACCGGCAATGCCACAAATAGGCTTCATTGACATTATCTAACTTAGGGCGTTTATTAGAGGTGTACATTACATTCACAGGCAGTGATAGAGTATAAATGTCATATTTCAATTGTCCACGAAAAATTTTAATACCATTCAAAATGATATCACAAAAATTTTCTTTTATTGATAAACAATAACCATTTTTGGCCAAAAGGCCTACAGAGATGATATTCATTAAAAATGTTGGACAATAATGACAATCATCTAATATGACTACTCTAGATTCAAAAACAAGCTGAATGACTCCTAAAGCTAGGACTGGAACTGATCTTCCATCTCCAACGTTCAGGAATCTCTCGTCATTCTTGAATCTTCTACTAACTTGAAGTCCCTGCAACGAATTGCAAATATTAATTGGACTTCCGGTATCCAATACCCAAGTGGTAGAATCATAAATTGAAAAATTACAAGGTGTTATCATATAATTACCTTGTGCAGCAACTGTTTGCTGCTTTTTCTTCTTAGGCCTGTTTGGATCAAGGGACGCTATGTAAGCCGGACAGTTCCGCTTCCAATGACCCATCTTCTTACAGAAGAAGCACTCTGCCTTGCTCTTATCGGCTTTACGCTTCTTAGTCTGGCTGGGCTTAGAGAACCCAGCACGAGCTTTCTGCACCTTCTTCTTCTTTCCTTTCTTAAAGGAAGAAAGTCCTGCAGAAGTCCCACCTACCACATTCACCGACTCCTTTTTGAGTTGGTGATCCTTCTCATAGGTCTGCAGTAAACCTAGCAAACCATGATAGGATACTTCAGGTTTAGTCATTCTATAATGACTAAGGAAGGTCAGGTAGGACTTGGGAAGTGAATTCAAAATGGCATCCTTGCCCAATTGCTCGTGCAAAGGAAAGCCAAGTTTACTTAGGCGATCGATTTGTTCGACCATGTACAATACATGATCGGTGACCGATGCTCCTTCCCTCATGCGGGCATTGAATATAGCGCAGGAGGTCTTATGTCGTTCAACATCATCAGGTGTGCCGAAAGACTCCTTCAACATTTGAAGGATTTCCACTGGTTGCGCTTCCTCGAATTTACGACTAAACTCGTCATTCATCGAGGCCCTCATGATGCAACGCACTGTAGTGCGATCGTTGAGCCACTTCTGATAAGCGTCTCTGATTGCACGTGGTGTATTGGCTGCAGGTTCCTTAGGTGCAGGATCCGATATCACATACAGGATCCGCTCATGCTCTAATACTATTTTCATCTTTCGATACCAGCTATCGAAGTTAGGTCCATTAAGCTTATCATTGTCTAACAGTGTTCGGAGGGATAATGAGTTAGCCATATCTGAAAAATAAAGGAAAAACCCAACTAATCAGTATATGATTTATTTAATCCTAAAGACTTGGACTTTAGTCTAAAGTTTTCTCCCACTATTTTAATCGAATTAATAGCCTCTACCTTTAATTCGATGAATTACTTTAATTCCCTAGTGGGTACTAGAATCCGCATAGACTGCATACGGGCCCGAGGAAGGCTCGGCCAACCCATGTGCATCTAAGGGTAGGTACATTACCAATTATTTCTCTAAACAATTTCTAGCAATCAATTTTGCCCCAAGTGGTAATCAGTAGGCGGAGGCCTCCACTGAAAATCCTGGTTAGGTCCAACCATTAATGAACTAACTCGATGACACTACCTAATGTATGATCAGGCCCGAGGAAGGCTCGGCCAACCTAATCACAATTAGATAGCTCAAAAAGCTATCATATAACGAAGGATAATTCCAGTATTCAGAGGAACACCAGACGGAAGCGTCCTGCATGTTCAACTGTAATATTGGACCCATTATCATTCGCCTTAATGGGAGGCTATGATCTAGTTATCTATATAACTTTATCATTTTAGGACCTAATAATTTAGAGGATTTTAATTGATATGTGACACTGACTGATAATACTAAATCCTCCCACTGACTTCACCAAATCATATAGAGGACTAGCTCTTATTGGTCTATTAGACACCTAAATCAGTCACACTGATTTCCCTTAATGGCATGGGTGAGTGCCAAGTCTCAAGGTACCTTAATCAAAACTTGATCGACCAAATTGGCCAGGTAAGAGAGATCATGGGAGGGTTACGCCATTAACCTCTTTCCTAGACACCAACTATGTTGGCCAGGTAAGAGGTAGCCCCAATTAAAAACCATGATCAAATGCCGACTTACCTTAGACACCAATTGGTTTATCAAGTTAATTTAGGTTATCCTTGGGAACTCGGGCTCGACCACTGAGCCATAATCAGATCCAATTGAAATGTTTGGATATGATAAACTACAACTATTGAGTTTGATCATTTTATAAACCTTGATTTAGTCTAGTTCAACTATTGATTAGATTAAATCATGTTTCTTAAGTTAGTCCATTTCAATTTGATTTCATGATTAGGTCTAACCTAGTCAACTAATCTGATTGTGCTAACCCATGCCCCAAATCTCATGTTCAAATTTAAATTTTAATTCGAATTTCAAATTTTTTGAATTTTAAATCTTTATTTGAAATTGAAATTTTAAATTTTAAATTCAACATTTAATTCTTTATTAAATGTATTATGATCATGGATTCAAGGTGTCAATTTATTCCAAATATAAACAATTTATATTTAAACTTTGTGGTCATAATAAATTTAAAACTGAAATTTCATAAACATCAATTATGCATAATTTCACAAAAATAAACTATTTATTTTATGATACAAATTAATCTCAATTTTGTGCTAGAACAACCTTTTCACTATAAGGGGTTAACCTTATAGTAGGACAACCTTATAATTCAGCACAAGATTGATATTTTATCAATAAATCTAGATCTAATCTAAATTTAAAAATTAAATCATGCATAATTCTAGATATTATAGGCCAATTCCATCGGCCAACCTGGCTCTGATACCAGTTGAAGGAAAAAATTCCGAGTTGTCCGATAAAATCGAACGCCAGGCATGAAAAATTAATTTTAATTTTTTTATTTTATTTATAACAATTATAAATATTAAATTTAACTTTTATGTAAAATTACCTCAAGCCCGCAGCGGAAGTTGGTCGAGGTAATCTGGATCTGGATCTGGATCTGGATCTAGATCCCTGAAGGTAGCTTTGCTAGGCCTGGATTTGCAAGCCCTCTACTTCGCACGCACGTCAAGCTTCGCAAGAAGGTTGGATGATGTATTTACCCGTGCAAAACAATCTTTTGCAAAAGGACCCTTGGAAGAAAGAAAATCCAAAAAAGGACTTTCCCTTTTCTGTTTCTTTCTTTCCTCTCTTTCTTTCTTTCTTTCTTCGGTTTCTTTTCTCCGTTTCTTCACAGCACGCCTAGGCCAAACAGACACCCGTCTCTTGATCCTGATCACAGAGGGAATGGAAGGGAGGAGAGGACACCGGACCTGGGCCGAACTCCAAACCACCAGAGAGAGAGGACTCCTTCCTCACTCGTCTTCTTCTTCACAGAATCAACCTATCTCTCTGTCTCACGTTTTCTTCCCAAGAAAAATTCTCTCTCACACCATTCGAGAGGAAACGGTGGCCTACAAATAAGCCAACGCTGAGAAGAGTTAAGAGGCGTAAATGGTCTAGCGTTATTGAATTCATTCATTATCAAATATGAATGAATTTGATAACGATTGTTTCAAAAACAACCGTGGAATAAAACAGCGATTAATGTCAATTATTGCCGGATTTCAAAAATCAAACTGAACTGGAATGTTGGCGGTTCAAAACCGCACATTCCGGTCCAGTCGGCCGTCTGGCCGGAGGCCGGTTGGCCGCGCAATCGCCGGTCCAAAGGGTCACGGACGCGTGAAACAGAGCTTCTCTGTTTCATGCGTCCCAGCCTCCCAGGTGAGAGTCGCGGCTCACAAAAAAGAAAGCTAATGGTCCATGAGGGGAAGCGGTCCACGGGTCCATGAGTACCATTCACGGTCAGTAGCCACTCTAAATGGGAAAAGTCAGCTTGTGATACAAATGGGTTAGCCCATTTGATCATAAGTTAGCCTATTTGGTTCTAAACCAAATTTGCAGCCCATTTGAATGAATTTTTGATCCGGAAAAATTCCACATGAGTCTGACTCATGGGAGATTCAATTGGGTCTAGTTTCGGCTCGATCCAAGTCCAACATAGATCAGAACAAATACGAAATTAAATCCCAATTAAATTGTGATCGAGCCCAATTACACTAATTTAGACCCAATCAAATCCAATCTCAACAATTGAGTCCTAATCAAGTTCAATTTCATTAATTGAAACTTGATTGACCCGAAATACAGACTTAATTAGTTGTTCATCCATGAAATTTAGCATGTACCTCATGTTCAGTGCTAGCTGAACATAGACAGAACCAAATTCCAAATGACCCACAATTTAATTCTTAATTAAATTGAGTCAAGACCTTCCTACTTAACTTGACTAATGTGCGTGACTCCGATAGGTTCGAACACTAAGCCGGTAGTACATGGACTACTCCATGCACTAATCGAGGTGACCATCTAGCAATGATACCCGATGTCCGGATAGGTCGAATATGCAAAGCAACATTCAAGAACCTAGACGTATGGTTGTTGCATAATTCATCCCTATGACCATCGATGCTCAAGATGACCTCAGAGTGGACTGTTGAACTCTGGGTCCGGTCATCCATAGTGTATTTCAATTAATCAAATCAAGTGACCATCACTTGGTTTACCCTGGCCAAGGTTTTACTGAATTGAAATACAGCGAGACATCAACTCCTATAATCTGGAGCAGTCAATCCCATCTTGACTCGTACACAGACTTCGCGAGTACTTGACTGCACCCAGCATCCTTCTGATCCCTGAATTAGAAATTCAGGTCATCCAGTGCCTAAGTACAGTGAGTTGCTTGCAAGTCACCGTGACAGTCTCAGGTCTAAGGGGTACTTATGCCCATACGCTTTGCGAGCTAACTCCCGACAGTGGAGTGCTACGCAGGTGAGTCACTGTTCAGTGATGATGTACTCCTACATCTCACCTGTATGCCATACAGTGTCTCCACACTTCTTGGTTTAAGAGGACAACCAACTAAATGACACACAACGACCTATACTTGACATAGCTATTGTCCAATTGACAGCTCATCATTTGTCGCGAACTGGTTTAAGGACTAAATGATAAAACCTCTTTTATCCACTAAATTAGTCCTAAGGACTTCATCACAATACACAGGAGTTCAATTTGAAGATGTAACACTTGTGATGAATAGAAAAATTGCCAGAATAAATTTTTATTCATTTTAATAAAATATATACATAATCCAATTTCTTACAATTAAAAATTGGCTTTGGGACACAATTCCCAACACCCACACCCACCGCCGTCTCCCTTCATGACGCCGCCGCGCCGCTGGTTCGCCACCGGAGGTCATCGCGCCCCACGGACACCCACCATGCCACGAGTTCCATGGTTCTGCCATCGTCGGTCCCGTGACCGATCGTCGGAAGAAGTTGCCGCCCGCCGGAAACCCATGGTCGACTACCCCGGCGCCACCGTCCACGGAGCCACAACCGGGCCTCTGCCTCCGTCCCGCAACCACCGCCGTGAAGACCGCGGCGTAACATCGAGTCCGTTGGCGGTTGAAGACGGACTTCATTAACGGGTAAGAACCAAACCCGTTCATCTGCTAGCCCGGCTCCGCTTCAAAAGAGAGAGAGAGAGAGAGAGAGCCGCACGTGATCTGCGCGTGCTTCCCTTGCACATGAGTCTCACGTGCTTGCCAAAAAGAAAAAAAAAAACCTACCTCTATTCATCTTCTTCCGCAGTCGTTCGCCACATCACTGCCTCCGCCGTTGCTTCCTCGCCACCGCCTACGCCACCGCCACCTCGCCATCTCCATTGCCGATCCGCGCCGCCTGCGCACGACTCGCCACGCCGTCACTGAGCCGAGCTCCGCCTCCTCTTTCAAGTCGCCGCCGCTGCTGCCGCTCCATCTCTTTTGCACCACCTCCGCCGGCTCCGCCTCCACCGAGCCTCGTCCGCCGCCGCCGCCGTGTCCGCCTTCACTGCGACCCGCCGACGCTCCCGTGAACGACACAGGACCCACGCCATCCTCGCCACCGCCACCCCGAGCACCACCAAGCACCTCCCGACTTCGGCCGTCATCCCAACCGTCGCCTCCCTCATCTTCTTCCCTTCTGTGTCCCCTTCTTGGCACCGGATCCCATCTCCCCTCCCCTCAACTCCTCCACTGCCCGCCACCATTCCGAGTTTTCCCCTCTTCCAGTTGTGGCCGTCGACCCCCTTTCCCCCTTTCCACCATCCACCACCTCTCCTCTCCATCTCCCTTCCATTTTTGGGCTCCCCAGGGTATCCGTTAACAGACCCTCACTCGAGCCCCATCACGCCCCCTTTCCCCCCCTCTTTCTGAGCCGCGCCCCATTTCCGCGCCCGATCCACCGCATCACCTGCAGGCCCAGCAGACTCATCAGGCCCGCCCATTGCTTCAAGCCCAATTCACAGGCCCTCCTCTTCATGTACAGGTCTGCCAGGCCACTCAAGCCCACAAGTTGCTGTAACTAGCCCGATTCGCACCTTTCGACAAGCTTACTAGCTGCGACCGCACTTCTGATCGTGCCCCAGCCCAGTACAATAGACTCCAATTTCGTGTTCGAGACTCTACAACGGACGTTTCCGGTGGACTGCATCCACCATAGGTAACAGGTTCTTCTTCCTTTTGGGCTTGTTAATCTAATTGTGTTCTAATTCTCTTGCATGACAGCCATAATTGAAAACTTACTTTCCTGTTATAATTGAAATCTTGAACATATATTACCACACCCGTCCTATTCACACTCTAAATCTAGATATTAAATTAGCACACCCTAGCGACAGGATAGTTCTCAACATTCTTAGATCAGATTACTTTCGGACTTTGAACGACCGTAATACGTGTTTGCAACCTAATTTCTTATAGTTACTAATTTTCTACCTTAATTCTGAAATAACCAAAGTACAAATTAGTAATATTTAATTTTAAGTTATTTTTGTGAAAATTTGCTGATTTCCGAATTCATAGTAGATTACATTAGTAGGTTGTCCTGCATTGCATTTGGTAAGTTAGGGTTCACTAGTAGCATTGCATATCATATCACCAACTAGAGTAGTCCCTGCATGCCAACCCGTAGTGGTAGAGAGTACCTCCTCACTGACTCTTAGACCCCTGTACCCACCATGGACCCCAGAGTTCTACAAGATATTTTGGAACAATTAGCTGCATTACGAGCTGATCAAGATGAATTCAAACGAGAGATCCGTGTTCTAGTGCAACATCCTAGGACTCCTGAACCGTCAACCCCAATCGCAGCTTATACCGAGCTTGGTTTGACCACACCACCTGTAGCTTTTTCCTATCCCCCTAGGAACCAACTTCCTCGTGATCACCAGCACGATCTTGACGAGCGACTACTTCGTACCGTCCGAGTAGATGCTCCCACATTTGCTGGTCAATTAGAGCCAAGTGTGTACCTTGATTGGAGAGCAGCCATGGATAACTATTTTGAGTGGTACGAAATGATTGATGATAGAAAAGTACGGTTCGCTAAAATGATGCTTATTGGGCAAGCTCACTGGTATTGGCATAATGTTGAACATATGCGTGAGACCCAAAGGCTTCCTCATATCACCACCTGGGAGGATATGAAGGAAAAGCTGAATGAGAAGTATCTACCATTCTCTTACCGACAACGCCTTATGAATAGGTGGCAGAAACTAACTCAAGGGACATCAACCGTTGCTGATTACATTGCACAATTTGAAGAGTTTTATATGAGGTGCGGTGCAATCGAAGAGGAGATTGTTACTCTCTCTAGGTTTTGAGCAGGACTCCGCGAGGAGATCCAGAAAGAACTAATCCTCCGAGAGATTACTACTCTTGGCCAAGCATACCAGTTAGCTCAAGATGTAGATAGTTTTTTACAAGCCCCTATAGTGAGGCGTACCGACCCTCGACCCACGGCCCCAGGAGCCCGACCTAATCAAAACTACCTCCCACAACCCAGGCAGCTTTCCAATCCTTCTAACCAGCCCGACTCTAGCCAAGCACTGATTCGGACATCCCCGATACCTGTCCAGAACTCTTCAAATGATAAAAAAAAGGGCATACTAGGTCCCAATCCTCATTCTAGAAGCCAAACCCAATGTTTCGGTGCCAAAAGTTTGGCCATATCGCGTCCCAATTTAATGCCAAGACCTATCTAATGACTGAACTTGAAGTAGGGACCCAGGAGACTGAATGTGTCGAAGAATATGGAGTGATTGATTATAACCCTATTTGATTTTGATGAGCTCAAAGCATTTGAGTATATCTTTTGTTTACTAATGAATTCAATCAAGTGTTTCAGTGAAAATCTTGTGAATTTATGGTTAAGTGTCTCTAGATTTGGTTCAAGACATTTTGGATAAGTTAAGAAGTCAATTTGAACCAAAGCCTGAGACTCGAGTCGACTCCGGAATATTACGAGTCGACTCCAAGCGTATCAGAAGCATTGGCACATGCTCGAGTCGACTCCGGAACATTACGAGTCGACTCCGACTGAGAACAGACAGACGAACAGAAAGACCCAACTCAAAATCTGTCAGCGAGTCGACTCCTGAAGAGCGCGAGTCGACTCCGATGTTTGGCGAGTTGACTCCGGAGTAGTATGAGTCGACTCCAGGGAGTTACAGACAAAAAGTCAGAGAGCAATTTTCGACCCTGAGAGCCGAGTCGACTCCTGAGGAACGCGAGTCGACTCCGATGGTTGGCAGGTCGACTCCAAAGAAAGCAAGAGTCGACTCTCAGTGTTATACAAGGCAAAAGTCAGAGAGCAGTTTTCGGACACTGAGAGCCGAGTCGACTCCCGCAAAGCGCGAGTCGACTCCGAGACAGCGCTACTCCAAAAGACAGAAGACAGTGTTTTTGTCTCTGAGACGCGAGTCGACTCCAAGACAGTTCGAGTCGACTCCAAGGCAGCGCTACTCCAAAAAAGACAGAAGACTGTTTTTCGGATACTGAGAGCCGAGTCGACTCCGGAACAGTTCGAGTCGACTCCAAGACTGCACGAGCCAAAAGATAGAAGATCGGGAGTTCGGGCTCTGAGCGCCGAGTCGACTCCCAGAATTTCCGAGTCGACTCGAGTGAGCCAAGTTGAAGAATGGCTCTATGGATTCCATGGGATGAGCCGACTCCAAAAGTGCCAGGTCAGCTCCAGATTTTGGCGAGTCGACTCCGGGTTAAGTCGAGTCGACTCCCAGTCGAGAAGACCACTTTAATTCAAATCTGGAACAGTTGCCGAGCCGACTCCAGAAAAGCATGAGTCGACTCCTGCTACAGCCGAGTCGACTCCAGATCACACGAGTCGACTCCAATCCCAACGGACACATTGTCAGGATGTGCAGAATGTGCAGAACGGCTAGTAAAGTGTGTCTAATGGCTAGTTTCCGTGGGGAATGGCTTAAATAGCCACAGAGGACTGTAGCAAGGCAGAGAAGTGATATTCCACTCAAAGAAAACAAGAATCTATCATCTGCAAACGGATTTTCAACGGAAAAGAAGGAAGAGGGCTATTAACTCCATTCAACCAACTCTTCCCAGCATTAAAGAAGTCTCCTTCTGCCTTCAAGTCTTCAAGACATTCAAGAGGAGACCCAGAGTTCAAGAAGCCCTCCTCTACATCGTCATAAAATAGTTTGAGGGCTCTTAACTTCTCTATTATTTATATTGCTGAATGCTTTCCTAGAAGCTGTACTTTTTCTATTTGTTCTTTCTTTCCATTTGGTTCTTACTTGATTCAATCAGGGGATTGAATCAAGGGTGTAAAGGTTTGTTGGTGAGCCTAGGTTGAAACCAACGTGTGAGGGTTCGATTGTGATCCCGGGAAAACAATCGGGTGGTTCTAGTCGGTGAGCCTGGAAAAACCGACCGAGTTCGTTGTGACCTCGTAAAACAATAAGTTGGGTTGTGAGCTTGTAAAACAACCGGCTGTAATCCGAGGGGTTATAGTGAATTCCCAAGTGAGGCTTGGGGAGTGGACGTAGGAGCAAGGGTTAGCTCCGAACCACTATAAAATCATTGTGTTTGTGATTGCTTGTGTCTTTCTCTTACTTTCATTTCATTCACAGCACATAGCATCTAATTAATCAACTTGCAAAAAGTGTTAATTAGTATTTCACAAATCAAATAATTGTAATAATTATTTTAAAACCCAATTCATCCCCCCTCTTGGGTTGTCTATCTGGGCAACAAGTGGTATCAGAGCAGGAACTCTTTTTACCCAAAGAGTAAAAGATCAAAATGACAACCCCATTTGGATCTTCCCACATTGAGGGCCAGTCCACTCAAAGACCCCCATTCTTTAATGGATCCGACTACTCATATTGGAAGGCTAGGATGAGAATATTTATCCAAGCCCAAGACTATGAGATGTGGACCATTATACTAAATGGATCATACATCCCATCCATTTATGTAGAGGGTGTGACTGTACCCAAACTTGAAAGGGATTGGGATGACAATGACTTTAGGAAGGCACAACTCAATGCCAAAGCAATGAATGTGCTTTACTGTGCATTAGATAGAAATGAATTCAATAGAGTCTCTACTTGCAATTCTGCAAAAGAGATTTGGGATAGACTTGAAGTGACCCATGAGGGCACGAATCAAGTCAAAGAATCCAAAATAAATATATTAGTTCATAAGTATGAATTGTTTAAGATGGATTCTAATGAAACTATCACTTGCATGTTCACTAGATTTACTGACATTGTCAATGCCCTAAAAAGCCTTGGCAAAAATTATACTAACAGTGAGCTTGTCAGGAAGATTCTTCGATGTCTACCAAGGTCATGGGAAGCCAAGGTGACGGCAATCCAAGAAGCCAAGGACTTGAACAAGCTTCCACTAGAGGAGCTTCTTGGATCCCTAATGACGCACGAGCTCACAATGAAACAACACAGCGAAGAAGAGTCCTCTCACAAGAAAAAGGTAATAGCATTAAAATCTGTTTCAACTAACAAAGACTTATCTTGCAGCAGTAGCAGTGAAGAGGAAGATAATGAGGGAGATGATGATGAGGCTCTCCTTGTAAGAAAATTCAGAAGATTCATCAACCGGAAGAAATCCTCACATCAAAGGAGAGGCCCCTCAAGTTCCTATCACAAGGATAAAGGTAAGGAAAGGGAAAATGAGGGGATCGGTTGTTATGAGTGTAAGAAGCCGGGGCACTTCAGAGCTGAGTGTCCTTTGCTGAAGAAGGGGAGCAAGCACAAGAAAAAGAAAGTCCTCGTCTCCACCCTATCGGACTCCGATACATCTTCATCATCATCGGATGAGGAACAAGAAGAAAAGGCCAACCTTTGTTTTATGGCTAACGACAATGAGGTAATATCCGGAACACATTTAGATTTTACTTTCGATGAATTATATGATGCTTTCAATGAATTAATGGATGAGTACAAGACAATAAACCTTAAAAATAAAGAATTAAAAGTAACTAACCAAACTCACCTCCGTAAGTATGATACATTAGTTAAGGATAAAGATGTTTTTATTAAAGAAAATGCAGAACTTAAGACAAGCAACCAAATCTTGATTCAAAAGAATAATACCTTAACTAAAGATAACGAAAGGCTGAACAAAGAAATATTAGAACTTAAAAACAATAAACATATCTTAAAAGAGAGTCTCACAAAAGAACTAAATAATCTAAAAACAGAAAAATAAAAATTGACACTAGAACTTGAAAAGTACAAGCCTCTTGTAGAAAAATTTATATATAGCTCAGAAAAATTAGAGATGATACTTAATAGTCAACGAGCTGTATTCAATAGAGCGGGTTTAGGGTATAAACCTAAAAATAAGCAAAAACTCCTTAGTAATTTCTTTGTTAAAGCAGGGGAGAGTAAAAATAAGAAAATAACATGTTTTTGCTGTGGAACATTAGGACATAAAGCAAATGTGTGTGATTATAGAAAAGAAAAAACTAAAAGAAAAATTAAAAGGGTTTGGGTTCCAAAAGGAACCAACATTACTAACCATGAAGGATCCAAGAAAACTTGGGTACCTAAAGTTGTATGATTTGCTTGTGTAGGAGTGTCTTGCAGCCAAGGTAGACAAAAATTGTTGGTACTTGGATAGTGGCTGCTCAAGACACATGACGGGTGACAAGGATCAATTCTTCACCCTTGAAGCTAAGAAGGGAGGTGCTGTGACTTTTGGAGACAATAACCAAGGTCACATCATTGGTATAGGTAAAGTACAAATTACCCCTTCAACCTTTATTGATAATGTTCGATATGTTGATGGTCTAAAGCATAATTTACTTAGCATTAGTCAATTGTGTGATAGAGGTTTTGATGTTTTGTTCAAACCATCACTATGCATCATAACCAACTCAAATGACAATAGTTTAGTTTTTAAGGGAATAAGACGTGGGAATGTGTATGTTGTAGACCTTGAGGATCTTGCCAAACATAACCCATGTTTAGTTGTTAATGAAACTAAGGATAATGATGCTAGTTGGTTATGGCACCGTAAGTTAGGTCATGCAAGCATGGACACAATATCAAAACTAGTTAAAAGAGATTCCGTGATAGGTTTGCCAAAACTAAAGTTTGAAAAGAATAAAATATGTGAAGCATGTCAATTTGGCAAACAATCAAGGAACTCCTTTAAATCAATAAATTGTGTCTCTACCTCTAGACCTCTAGAACTACTACACATGGATCTATTCGGACCAACTAGAACCACAAGTCTAGGTGGAAATAAATATGGTCTAGTTATTGTAGATGATTATTCTAGATACACTTGGGTCATGTTCTTAGCTCATAAGGATCAAGCATTTTCAGTTTTTAAGAAATTTCATAAGGAAGTAACAAATGCTAGAGGTACTTCAGTCATAGCTATTAGAAGTGACCATGGAACCGAATTTGAAAATCATTTATTTGATGAGTTTTGTAGTAAAAAGGAGATAACTCATAATTTTTCTGCACCTAGGACACCACAACAAAATGGAGTTGTGGAAAGGAAAAATAGAACTCTAGAGGAAATGGCTAGAACCATGTTATGTGAAAGTAACCTCCCTAAGTACTTTTGGGGAGAAGTCATCAATATCTCATGTCATATATTAAATAGAGTTTTATTGAGACCCATTATAAAGAAAATACCTTATGAACTTTGGAAAAACAGAAAACCAAAAGTGAACTATTTTCATGTCTTTGGATGTAGGTATTTTGTTCATAATAATGGAAAAGATAATCTAGGAAAATTTGATTCCAAATCTGATGAGGGTATATTTTTGGGGTACTCTACAACTAGTAAAGCCTATAGAGTTTTCAATAAAAGAACCCTAGTTATAGAAGAATCTATACATGTTGTTTTTGATGATTCTAGTGATACCCCTTCTAGTAAGAAAGTTAATCTTGATGATGATGCTGAAATTCTTGAAGAAAAGATTGATGAGATGGCATTACAAGATAATGAACAAAAATTACTTGGAAATGCATCATCAAGCCAAGAGGCTATTGTGGATCATGAGTTGACTAAGGCTTGGAAGTATGCTCACGGGCATCCTAAGGAATTAATTGTAGATGATCCATCTCAACCTGTTAGGACTAGAGCTTCCCTTAGGAACTTAAATAATCATCTAGCTTTTGTCTCACATTTTGAGCCCAAACACATAGAAGAAGCTGAAAAAGATGTAAATTGGATAAATGCAATGCAAGAAGAATTAAACCAATTTACTAGAAATAAGGTATGGAATCTAGTTGAACGACCTTCTGAATATTCAATTATAGGTACCAAATGGATATATAAAAACAAACTTGATGAAAATGGAATTGTAATAAGGAATAAGGCTAGACTAGTAGCAAAGGGGTATAATCAAGAAGAAGGTATAGATTTTGATGAAACCTTTGCTCCTGTAGCTAGACTAGAGGCAATTAGATTATTATTAGCATTTGCATGCTCTAAGGATTTCAAATTATTTCAAATGGATGTAAAAAGTGCATTTTTAAATGGGTATATTAATGAGGAGGTGTATGTAGAACAACCTCCTGGTTTTGAAAATCATCAATACCCTAATCATGTGTATAAACTGAACAAAGCATTTTATGGTTTGAAACAAGCACCTAGAGCATGGTATGAAAGGCTTAGCAAATTCTTACTAGAACATGAGTTCTCTAGGAGAAATGTAGATACAACATTGTTTCTAAAGAAGAAAAACAAAGATATGTTATTAGTGCAAATTTATGTTGATGATATTATTTTCGGTGCTACTAACAATCGCCTCTGCGAAGAATTTGCTGACTTGATGCAGAGTGAGTTTGAGATGAGCATGATGGGAGAGCTGAACTATTTCCTCGGGCTTCAAATCAAACAATCTGAAGAAGGCATCTTCATCAATCAAGCCAAATACATCAAGGAGATGCTTAAGAAGTTTGATATGGAGGGAAACAAGTCAATCAGCACACCCATGAGCTCATCATGCAAATTAGACCAAGATGAATCAGGTAAATCTGTAGATCAAAAGTTATATAGAGGTATGATAGGATCTTTATTGTATCTCACTGCAAGTAGACCTGATATCATGTTTAGTGTATGCATGTGTGCTAGATATCAGTCTAATCCTAAGGAATCTCATCTAATTGCAGTCAAGAGAATCTTTAAATACCTAATAGGAACAAAAAATATAGGTCTATGGTATTCTAAAGAATCTAGCATGAACTTAATAGGATACACAGATTCAGACTTTGCTGGATGTAAACTTGATAGAAAAAGCACCAGCGGGTCATGTCAATTCCTAGGAGAAAACTTAATCTCATGGTTTAGCAAGAAACAAAACTCGGTTGCATTATCTACTGCTGAAGCTGAGTATGTAGCTGCCGGGAGTTGTTGTGCTCAAATCATGTGGATCAAACAACAATTGGAAGATTATGGAATTAAGCAAGATAAAATTCCCATTAATTGCGATAATACAAGTGCCATTAATCTAACTAAAAATCCAATTCAGCATTCAAGAACTAAACATATTGAGATAAGACATCACTTCATAAGAGATCATGTACTGAATGGTGATGTGACACTTCAATTTGTTTGCACTGATGATCAATTAGCTGATATCTTCACAAAACCCTTGAGTGAAGAGAGATTTAGTGTGCTTAGGAGAGGATTAGGAGTGATTGATCCATCCTAGTGATGTTCTCTTTTATTTCATTGATTTTGATGATTAGATTGTGTTAAATATGGAGTTTCTCATCTATAATCATCAAATCAGTTCATAACTTAGTGATTGTCCCTTGGTTGGTACGAAAATAGCATGATTTTTAGGTGCGTGCCAGAATTTGAGTCGACTCGAGTAAGTTTCAGAGTTGGCTCATAAGGGGACTCGACTCGCACATAGACGGGAGTCGACTCGAGGTCGATGACAGCATAGGAGGAGTCGACTCGCGCATATTTTGGAGTCGACTCGAGGTCGAGTCGACTCGAGACTTACAGGAGTCGACTCGCGGTCGGGATCCGGGTTTTTAACCCTAATCCAAGCGTTTAATCAAAACTTCTATTCACCGCCGCCACTGTTCACAAACCCTAGAGCCGTCTCCTACGTCGTCTCCGACCATCCTTAGGGCTTTTACGTCGACCCTCTTCCGTCCCTTAGGTTACATTCCCCTTCCCTAGGTCAAGAATGCCTCGGAAAACCATTGTCCCAAGCCGGAAGAGGCCCCAACTCGCGACCGGTGCCGAGCGACGGTCCAAAGCTCGGAACGATCTCGTGAGGCCACAACCTCCGGTTCGTTCTCCGCCGAGGCCGGTTCCCTCGCGACCGTGCGCCGGGAAGGCGGTCTCCACCGGGAGATACGTCAACTTCGACTATCTCTCCCGGGAGGGCTTCACCATAGGAGAGAGGTTGAGGGCCCAAGGTTTAGAGTTCTTTTGTTCCTTAGATCTCCCCACATACCCAGGTCTAGTTAGGGAGTTTTATGGAACAGTGCATAGGGGCAATGGGGGGATAGAGGGAACCGTAGCGGGTGTCCCATTATTTGTTTCGGAGGATTTCATAGCTCAAATCCTCCATCTTCCCCAAGTCGGGGTATCTCCTACTCATCCTGAGGATAGGACTGAGGCCCTTATGGCCATTTTAGGGAGTCCACCCCAGTCCCCACTCGATGAGGTGTCCGCTAGTTCACTGTCAGTGGAAATGCGGCTCCTCTTGAGCATCATCTCTAGGACCCTTTTCCCTAAGACTGGCCGATTTGACTTTGTATCTGAGAGGGACCTAGCCCTTATGTTCTACATCCTTCAGGACACTCCAATTAACTTCTCCAAACTCATTTACAGATACCTATGTGAGCCACTAGATAGACCTAGGCTCACCCTTCCTTATGGGATGATGTACACCCTGATCTTTAGGGAGTCCGGGATCCCAATTCCTGAGGGGGAACCCTCTCGCGCATTGCGATGGACAGATCGCATGGATGAGGGAACCCTACACAGGATGGGATTTCATAAGGTAGAGGGAACCTGGGTCAGGAAACCATCTTCCTCCACACCTACTACCAGACATTCCCCCAGTCCTGACCCTGATTCAGACTTCCCCACCTTTCCCTCCACCTCAGCTCCCACCACCTCAGCCGGACTCTCCTCCTCAGCTCCACCCACTCAGCCGATGGAGGTTCGGATTTCTCCTGAGCAGCTCCGGGAGTTGCGGCAGGAGATTGTTAGAGATCTTCGGGACGATCTTCTGAGGGAGCTCAGAGGTCCAGCACCTGTCCCCTCTTCTGCGTTGGTTCCCTCCCTATCAGCCGTGACCGAGATGACGGCTCATCTGAGGGAGGAGATCTTCAACGTCAGGAGCCTGATACAAGCCCAGTTCTCCAACATGAGCGATGTCACAAGCAACACACGGAAGATGCGAGATGACATCCGACACGATATGGGGACTACTAGTCAGGGGGCCGAGCGCTTGGCGAATGTGCTGATCGCCAAGCTAGACATACTTCAGGAGACTCTGACCGAGCTCTCCACGACACACAGCAGGGCCACCTCGGCCATTATCACCCAGCTAGGGAATGTCACGGACGGGGTCAGTCTCCTCATGGAGCAAAACAGACTGAGGGGAGGAGCCACATCCTCGAGGAAACCCTAGCTGATTATGTTTACTTTGACATGTATTTACTGCTTTACTTATTGTATTCACAAATGTACTTACATATACATCAATACAATGAGTAGACAAATTTCTTCAAAATTGTGCATATTGATCTCTACTTGCTTGTGTGTTCAACTCACTTCCTTTTTGATACGATGACAAAAAGGGGGAGAATATATTTAATAGATATGTAAAAGGAAAAAGGAATACATGAAAATCAATAAAAAGAAAAACTTTTAAAACACACAATAATTTGTTCTTAGTGGATTCAATACCTCGAGGCTCATTATCTCTCTGTTGGGGCTCCTAATGGAGTAATCTCCAGAATCTATTCAAGGGATATTCGGAGATTAGTTGAATCCTACTCAAGAACAAATTGGCAGATTTTCCCTCCAAAAAAAAAAACCAAAAATTTAAGTTCAAAAGCTTCAATGCACTAAAAGAAAATTCAGAGAATCAAAACAAAGTTGAATGCATATGTTGAGGGGGAGAATCTGAATTTTTAAGAAAGCAAAATCATTAAATATATATAAGCCAAACAATTGATTGCATGACATGAAGGCTTATATGATTCCAAATGAAAGGGGGAGCTTTAACTCCAAAATTTATTGTTTCACACCTTTCAATTCTGGATAAATTAAATAACCAGACACTTGAATTCATTTCAAAAATTTTATTATAAATTTCCTTGTTTGTTGTGCAATTCACTTTACATATACTCAATGTTTTGTCATCATCAAAAAGGGGGAGATTGTGGAGTGATTGATTATAACCCTATTTGATTTTGATGAGCTCAAAGCATTTGAGTATATCTTTTGTTTACTAATGAATTCAATCGAGTGTTTCAGTGAAAATCTTGTGAATTTATGGTTAAGTGTCTCTAGATTTGGTTCAAGACATTTTGGATAAGTTAAGAAGTCAATTTGAACCAAAGCCTGAGACTCGAGGAGACTCCGGGATATTACGAGTCGACTCCAAGCGTATCAGAAGCATTGGCACAGGCTCGAGTCGACTCCGGAACATTACGAGTCGACTCCGACTGAGAACAGACAGACGAACAGAAAGACCCAACTCAAAACCTGTCAGCGAGTCGACTCCTGAAGAGCGCGAATCGACTCCGATGTTTGGCGAGTCGACTCCGGAGTAGTATGAGTCGACTCCAGGGAGTTACAGACAAAAAGTCAGAGAGCAATTTTCGACCCTGAGAGCCGAGTCGACTCCTGAGGAACGCGAGTCGACTCCGATGGTTGGCAGGTCGACTCCAAAGAAAGCAAGAGTCGACTCTCAGTGTTATACAAGGCAAAAGTCAGAGAGCAGTTTTCGGACACTGAGAGCCGAGTCGACTCCCGCAAAGCGCGAGTCGACTCCGAGACAGCGCTACTCCAAAAGACAGAAGACAGTGTTTTTGTCTCTGAGACGCGAGTCGACTCCAAGGCAGCGCTACTCCAAAAAAGACAGAAGACTGTTTTTCGGATACTGAGAGCCGAGTCGACTCCGGAACAGTTCGAGTCGACTCCAAGACTGCACGAGCCAAAAGACAGAAGATCGGGAGTTCGGGCTCTGAGCGCCGAGTCGACTCCCAGAATTTCTGAGTCGACTCGAGTGAGCCAAGTTGAAGAATGGCTCTATGGATTCCATGGGATGAGCCGACTCCAAAAGTGCCAGGTCAGCTCCAGATTTTGGCGAGTCGACTCCGGGTTAAGTCGAGTCGACTCTCATTCGAGAAGACCACTTTAATTCAAATCTGGAACAGTTGCCGAGCCGACTCCAGAAAAGCATGAGTCGACTCCTGCTACAGCCGAGTCGACTCCAGATCGCGCGAGTCGACTCCGATCCCAACGGACACATTGTCAGGATGTGCAGAATGTGCAGAACGGCTAGTAAAGTGTGTCTAACGGCTAGTTTCCGTGGGGAATGGCTTAAATAGCCACAGAGGACTGTAGCAAGGCAGAGAAGTGATATTCCACTCAAAGAAAACAAGAATCTATCATCTGCAAACGGATTTTCAACGGAAAAGAAGAAAGAGGGCTATTAACTCCATTCAACCAACTCTTCCCAGCATTAAAGAAGTCTCCTTCTGCCTTCAAGTCTTCAAGACATTCAAGAGGAGACCCAGAGTTCAAGAAGCCCTCCTCTACATCGTCATAAAATAGTTTGAGGGCTCTTAACTTCTCTATTGTTTATATTGCTGAATATCTGCTTTCCTAGAAGCTGTACTTTTTCTATTTGTTCTTTCTTTCCATTTGGTTCTTACTTGATTCAATCAGGAGATTGAATCAAGGGTGTAAAGGTTTGTTGGTGAGCCTAGGTTGAAACCAACGTGTGAGGGTTCGATTGTGATCCCGGAAAAATAATCGGGTGGTTCTAGTCGGTGAGCCTGGAAAAACCGACCGAGTTCGTTGTGACCTCGTAAAACAACAAGTTGGGTTGTGAGCTTGTAAAACAACCGGCTGTAATCCGAGGGGTTATAGTGAATTCCCAAGTGAGGCTTGGGGAGTGGACGTAGGAGCAAGGGTTAGCTCCGAACCACTATAAAATCATTGTGTTTGTGATTGCTTGTGTCTTTCTCTTACTTTCATTTCATTCACAGCACATAGAATCTAATTAATCAACTTGCAAAAAGTGTTAATTAGTATTTCACAAATCAAATAATTGTAATAATTATTTTAAAACCCAATTCAACCCCCCCCCCCTCTTGGGTTGTCTATCTGGGCAACAAAGAAGTCTATGAACCAAACATCGAGAATTTTGTAGAAGACTTTGGAGACGAACAGACCGGGTTAGAGTTTATCCAGTCTGAACCCCAAAATGAGCCCACTGATCGGAATGACCAAAACCCTAGGCTTCATGTGGTTCGGTGTACTCTAGCTCAAACCAAGATCGAGCAAGATTGGCGTAGAACCTCCCTATTTTACACGTTTCTTAAGATAAATGGTAAAACATACAAAATTCTATTTGATAGCGGGAGTTGCATCAACGCCATTGCGTCTGGAGTTGTTTTCCGCCTCGGCCTGAAATCTACCCCTCATCCCAACCCATATAAGGTAGCCTAGGTAGATAAGACATCCATCTCGGTGTCGGAAATATGCCTTGTTTCGATTCAATTCCTATCTTATAAAGACGAGATCTGGTGCGACTGCCTTCCGATGGACGTAGTCAAGTCATTCTAGGGAGATCTTGGTTATACGATAGGGACGTCACACTTCATGGACGTTCGAATTCGTGTAGCTTTATGTTCCAGGGTCGGAAAATTATACTGAACTCATTGCCTCCACGGGAGCCCGCTGATAAGTGCTAAATAATGCATAAACTAATATCTTATTCATAGCACTTATTATTATTTTAATTCACATATTTTATAAATTTAACTAAAAAAATGTGTTTTCCTTCATCATTTTATTTTAAATAAATTATTCAAGTTTGATTGATTTTCTTTTTATTGGTCGAGTCTAATGTGTGCAGGTCGAGTCGAACTAATTAGGATAATATCTGAACCCAAACCACACGCACCTCCTGCATCTAAGGATCGAGCTTCCATCCTAGTAGTCCAACATCTATCATGTATCTCTTCTCTTCCACAATTCAGCTCAACGCGAGTTTCCTTCGCATTGGTAGCGGTACTCGTATCCACCTCACTCTTCCCTCCCATGTCCAAAGAATGGAACAAACTTTTCTCATCCACGTTGGATCCCAGCCGACCACACCCATTCACATTTCCCAGCCTTTTACACATCATCCCACACGGCCGTCCACATCCAAGGAGCAGAGCCAGCGTCCAAGCCAATCTCGTCCGCATCCAAAGCCCTTCCAAGTCATTCTTTTCCCCTATTTCAGAATGGAGCCACATGATCCTCCGCGTGATCATCTCCCTCCATGCCAGCCCGGATTAGCTTCAATTCCAGCGGTCTCCAAGGTGTCCACAAGTCCTCTCAGCCTCGTTCGTGATCCTTCCGCATCCAAAGCATCTCCCAAGTATTCTTTGACTTCATCCTCCCAGCATCCTTATCTTCTCTCGCGTCCGTTTCTCCCAAACAACTGGATTTTCTTCAGCCGAATTCCCATCTATTGTCCTCCTCCCCTTCGTCCACATCAAAAGGAATCCCTCAACCAGCTGAGATCCTCCCAGTTTGCATCCTTATCTCTTGCTTCGGATAAGTCCCAAACTTCATCCTCATCCCCTGTGTCCAGCTAACAGAGCACTCCTCGTTTCTTCCTCCGTTCGGAATTGACTCCATCCACGGATGAGTTCACCTCCCCTGTTCCGCTTATCCCTTTCCTTCCGGATGAGAACTAGCAACCATACAACATACGGATTAGCTCCATCTCCCAAACATCCACAGCTAATCCCGTTCGCAAATCAAGCTCCTTCATTCTGTTTTCCTCCCAGCATCTGCAACAATCCGGTCTTCATCTCAGCCGTGAACAGCATCCCAGCAAATTTTGAAATCCCAACTGCCAGCCGAGTCCCAAACGTCCCAGCCATCTTTCGGCTTGATCCCAACATCCAAGATTTTCTTCCGGATTCTTCCCAGATCTATCCACAGACGTGTTTTTGCTTCCTCTCCGCGATCAGCTCTTATCTCAAGACTTCACAGGCATCACGATTCGCTATCCTTCTCCGAATCAAGCCAAACTCCATCCTCCCCTGTTTTGGAACAGGGTCCCAACTCATCTTCACAAAGTCTGGAAACCAACAGCCGTCCGCGATCCTCTCCATTGATTCTCCCACAGGATAAGCTCGAATCCTCTGCACAACAATCCCGCAACATCGAATTCCTCTGCTTCGAAACAGATTGCTAACACTATCTCTGGTTTATCTTCATCTCGTGGCCACCCAAATCCTGAGCTTCACAGGTCGTTCTCCCATCCGGATCAACTCCAAGGAGCAACATCTATCCGCCATCCGCGGAAGAGATAAAGCCTCCACAGCATTATCCACCCATTCGGAATAGCCACAAGGAAGAGAGAGAGGAAGATGGGTTGCCTATATAAAGGGAAGACTTTGATCAGATTGGACAATTCCTTCCCCACCGGGGGGGCTTCTCCAATTCTTCTTCCCCACCGAGGGACCATCGCATCATCATCTCCTTCATCCTCTCACGCTTCACCAGTCCTTCTTCACCACCGAGGGCTGCTCCCATCAAGCTTGGCTGTTCTCGTGTTGAGTTCCCACCAAAGAACCAAGTGAGAGAAAAGTTTGGGTACTTTGGGAATATTTCAAAGGAAGAAATAATGAAGGAAGAGATGGGAGCCCGCTACTGTGCTGCTGCTGCCGTCCACCACTGTATGGAAGTCTAAGCTCTTCACTAGGGCTAGATGCAGCCCTAACAAAGGGACACGGATTTTATGTATTTAATTTTTATAATCTTAGAGTTGTATGAACCCTCTTACTTTTAAATAAATATTTTTCTTTCATCTCATATTTAATCTCTGCGACTTTAAATATGATGTTCGTACAACTGTTTTTCATGATCACTGAGTGAATATACAGATAATTCATGCTTAAGGAAGATGCAGTGTCCTGCCACCTTATTTTAGGATAGACATTTCATACCTACTGAAGATGTGTTTTCCTAAAATTACTTTAGTGAAATTTTATTTGAATGCTTATAGGGCGTGTAGCCAATTTGCATAATAATTCAAGAATAAATTAAAATATAATTAATCCTTGTTCCGATGTTAGTGGTGAATTCCTTACCCTAGGTTCTCCCAAACTGATATTATTTTAATTATATTTTTTATTAAATTTCTTAGTTTAATTTTCTTCACAAACTTTTCTTTTTAAATATTTTTTTAAGAAAACAACTGTACCCCAATCCCTGTGGATCGACACCCGTAATCACTATCCTACCAGATACGTGTTATTGCATGGTCTTTAAAGTTGACTATCAATTTTTGGCGCCGTTGCCGGGGATTGCTAACATAGTTATTTTTCTTTTCATAAATAAAAAAACTTTCAAAAATATATATATATATATATCTAAAATAAAATAAAAATATTTTTGTTTTTTTTGTTACTTTCCTTATCTCCTTCTTCTCTCTTACTAATTTTTGAATTTTTTTATTCAGAAATCGAAGAGGCAATCTGGGACGATCAAAAAGAGAATTGCTGGAAAAAAAATGCTGTAGAGGTTTGCTTTAAAAAAAAATTGCTGGGAAAATTTTCTTTGGTAACATCTGAACCTTGCTTATTTAAATTGATTCCCAATTAGCCTGAAATTTTATGGTGATTGTTTGATTTTAATTTCAGCAAAAGTGTGAATGCATGCTTGATACACATACACCAATTAATCCACATATAGTAAGGACAATCACCCCAACAAGATAGAAACTGGATTTCATCACCAGATTCTTGCCCAAATTAGGTAAATCAATTTTCACATAGCCATCACTTTAATTAAAAATCAATTAGACGTTGGCCCCTAGGGACATTCGAGCTCAATAGGACGAAGATCACCGAAAGTTGCACCAATTTCGCTCTGTGGCTCAGTTGATGTCTAGGCAAACTTTGTCCCTTTAAGGGAGACAGTTCATCTGTTCGAGGCAACTGATTTTTAAGTGGGATCTTTGCGAATGCATCGTGACCCCTCCACTTACCTGGGAGCTTACCTGGTCAACTCAATTCATTAGACCGAATTGGAGGCTTAGGTGCCCTCTTCAAACCAGTTAGAAGCTGTCTAGTGATTTTAGAGAAAATACTAGAATTTTATGTGTTTTTCTTTTTAGTGCATGCTTGACTGTACTTGACTGATCAGAAGAGTATTAGTGTATGCTAGGGTGTCGTTCCAGATCTTCTGAATTAGTACCTTTTGATTCTGAGATAGAGCGTTCTATTAGGGCCCTTCGAGCTGAAATCCGCACCTATAGAACCATAGGATCTACACCACCTGTCGAGATGGCTAAAGAACAACCTAAGCTGTTAAAGGAGTACTTCACTCCTTCCATTTATACCTCTCCATCTTGTATTCGACTACCTGATACCCCTGCTACTGTACAGTTTGAAATTAAGTCTAGTGTCATCCAAATGCTTCCTTCTTTTTATGGACTTAACAATGAAGACCCATACAAACATTTAGATGAGTTCCTTGAGATCTGCACTACTGTTAAAATTCAAAACTTCACTGATGATGCTTTGAAACTTAGGTTGTTCCCTTTCTCTCTTAAGGATAGAGCTAAGCAGTGGCTCCATTCATTAGAAGCAAATTCCATTCTTTCATGGGCTCAAATGCAACATGAATTTCTAAAAAAATATTTTTCCATAGGAAGAACGAACCAATTTAGGCGTGCTATCACGAGCTTCTCCCAATCCGATGGGGAAGAATTTCATGAAACTTGGAAAAAATTTAGAGATTTACTCCGAAAATGCCCGCATCATCAAATACCCAAATGGCAACTAGTGCAATGCTTTTATGACGGGTTGTCTGAACGAAATCGTCAAATGATTGATACTTCTTGTGGGGGAACTTTCATGCTTAAGAGTGAGCATGAGGCATGGCAGTTGTTTGAAAACCTTAATGAAAATTTCCTCCACCATGCCTCCTCCGCTCGTCAAACACCTCCGAGTTCTCAAAGAAAAGAGATCATATATGAAGTTAGCCAGTCCATAGGTCTATCTGACAAAGTAGATGCACTATCCCGCAAGTTGGACCAGCTAATGTCTAGAGAACAGCTTCCAAACTTTCCCCAAGCACAAATTTGTGCTCTTTGCTCTAGCCCGTCTCACCCTATTCATGAATGTCCTTCGGCAGCTCAATTTCCTGAATTTATGCAAGAACAAGTAAATGCTGCCCAAACACAATCCCGACCGGATAATGATCCATATTCTACCACTTACAACCCGGGATGGTGGAATCATCCAAACTTTTCTTGGAAGCAGCAAGCTTCGAATACTGCCCAACCCTACTTCCAAAATTTTCAAAACCCTCAGAATTTTCAAACCCCACAAAATATTCATCCCTACCGTCCTTCGACTCAATTTCAACACACTCCTCCTCCACCCCATAGAAACACAGCCTTTGAGGAGAAAGTGTTGACCGCCCTTCAAGGTTTGAACACCATTACACAATTGGTGCACTCTCACATGCAATCCATCGCCAAGCTAGAATTCCAAATGGGGCAACTAGCTAATGCACTAAACAAGCGAGAGGAAAGAAAACTTCCAAGCCAACCAGTGAGTAATCCTAAGGGACAATACATAGCTCAAGAAAATCAACTAAATACAATTCATCATGAACAAGCCAATGCTTTGACTACCCTAAGGAGTGGACGTGTAGTAGACAATAAGATTGGAGAGGGTAACAATAAGAAAGGTAAAGAAGAGGAGAGGAATGTATCACATGAAAATCCAAAACCTTCTTCTTCTTCTTCAACTAGTCCACCTTCTGCCAAAACTCACATTCCAAAAGCTCCATTTCCTGACGCTCTTAATTCACCCTCTCCCTTTGGCAAAAAAGAAACTTCACTAGAGGATATGATGGAGGTTTTCAAACAAGTCAAAATCAACCTCCCGCTCCTTGATGCCATCAAACAAGTTTTCTCCTATGCCAAATTTCTCAAAGATCTTTGTACCCAAAGCAAAAATCTAGGACACATGTGCCTAAAAAGGTCTTCCTAACTGAGCAAGTGAGTTCTATTCTCCAACACAACATCCCTCCGAAATTCAAAGATCCTGGTGCTCCCACCATCTCCTGTGTCTTAGGAAATAATTTCATTGATCGAGCACTCTTAGATCTAGGGGCAAGTGTCAACCTTTTACCTTACTCAGTTTATGAGAAACTTGGGTTAGGTGAGTTAAAACCAACCTCGATATCCCTTCAATTGGCTGATCGATCTGTAAAAACACCACGTGGGATAATTGAAGATGTTCTTGTCAAGGTAGACAAATTCTATTTTTCAGTAGATTTTATCGTTCTTGATATGAAACATGAGCCTAATCCTAAGAAATAAATCCCTGTGATCCTTGGGCGCCCCTTTTTAGCAACAGCCAATGCGTGCATCAATTGTAGAATGGGGGTAATGATCATATCATTTGGGAACATGAAGGTAAAATTAAATGTGTTCAATACGGCCGACCAACCTCCGAGAAAAGTTGAGTGCTTCTTAATAGACAAAATGGATGATCTTGTAGAAGAAAGCCTTTCCTATATTTTGGCAGATGACCCTCTGAAAACATGCTTAGCCCATTTTAACTCTATTATAGAAAAGGCCATAGAAGCAGCCGACAATCAATTTCCCACAAATTTTCTTCCTTGGAGAACTTGGCATGAATCCGGTATGATTTGATAAGGATGCGCTATGTCTGGCTGAAGACGTTAAACTTAGCGCTTGTTGGGAGGCAACCCAATTTTCGTAGTTCGTTTTTGCATTTTTCTTATTGCATTTTTCAATGTTTAACAGGATCCCTCATATTACTTCTATCCTCCATATGCATCATATTTTCGTCCAAAATAAAAATAATAAAAAATAATAAAAATAAAAAAATAATAATAATATAAGTTTTTCAAAAAAAAATATTGAGGACAATGTCTGGTCTAGGTTGGGGGATATAGGATTCGAATTTTTGAAGAAATTTTTCGTATTTTTAAATATTTCATCTCAAAAAAAAAACTCATTTCTATGCCTTAGTACTGAAATGATAAACGCACAAAGTATATAAAATCTAAAAAGCCCAATGACTAGTCAGGAGTAAGTCAATTTGAGTTCTTTTCATTAAAAGTTCTTTTAGAGAGTTGTAAGATAATTTTTTATTTTGGAATTTTACAACACACATGGCCTATACTTCTAAGGATTAGGTTCAACATTATGTTGTTAAGTCTGGTAGCAACCTTGAGTCCTGATGAATTATTCCTATCTAATTCACTATTATCCCATATTTATTAAAAAAAAGAGAGAGTGAATTTAGTCAGTACATCGAAAAGGGCTACCTATTGTCAAAGGTCAACGGGCTTGTGTGAGGAACCCGAGCATAGGTCCGTAGGGAAATCTTGATGCCCAACACCTTATGCCATCTGGTGTGGGAGTGTTGACTGAATGCTCGCTACACGGAGGAATCATTACAAGAGTAAAAGTGCATAATTTATTTATGAATAGAAAAAAAAGAGAAAACAATATTGACTTTAAAAAAGACGATAGTGTGAAAGCCGTCGTTGTAAAAATTCGAGTAAACTGGAATATTACAGATAAAGCCCATTAGGTATTAAAGTAAACATCCACAACTCTCGAAATCCTGCAAGATAGGATGATTTTGAATCAGTGATTAGGTCATATCTGACCAATTCTTAGAAATTACTAGCTTTAGCAGTATTTTGGAGGATCTAAAGCCTTAGCTTGTGTACGGTCCAGATATCACCAAGCACCCAAGTATAAATAAATCTTACAACTTCCTAACAGAAACTTAATGATTTCAACTGAAGTACATACTGACCTAGGATTTGGGTTGACTTAGTAATTAAAACTTTGTGTGCTTTTGAAATTCTTGGCATTAATGCATTTGAAATTAGATTTTATAAAACAATAAAATAAATTCTTTCGCAACAGTTTGTGGGTATCTGAGCCGGAAATCCTCACGAGACAAAACTCGTCCACTAGGGCCACCTAGGGGTTTAAAGCCTTATTGCATACGGTAAATGCAATCGCGATTCCTGCGAAAGTGAGTTAGTTTTTATTTTGCTTGAGGACTAGCAAAATATAGGTTGGGGGGTGTGATAAGTGCTAAATAATGCATAAACTAATATCTTATTCATAGCACTTATCATTATTTTAATTCACATATTTTATAAATTTAACTAAAAAAATGTGTTTTCCTTCATCATTTCATTTTAAATAAATTATTCAAGTTTGATTGATTTTCTTTTTATTGGTCGAGTCTAATGTGTGCAGGTCGAGTCGAACTAATTGGGATAATATCTGAACCCAAACCACACGCACCACCTGCATCTAAGGATCGAGCTTCCATCCTAGTAGTCCAACATCTATCATGTATCTCTTCTCTTCCACAATTCAGCTCAACGCGAGTTTCCTTCGCGTTGGTAGCGGTACTCGTATCCACGTTACTCTTCCCTCCCATGTCCAAAGAATGGAACAAACTTTTCTCATCCACGTTGGATCCCAGCCGACCACACCCATTCACATTTCCCAGCCATTTACACATCATCCCACACGGCCGTCCACATCCAAGGAACAGAGCCAGCATCCAAGCCAATCTCATCCGCATCCAAAGCCCTTCCAAGTCATTCTTTTCCCCTATTTCAGAATGGAGCCACATGATCCTCCGCGTGATCATCTCCCTCCACGCCAGCCCGGATTAGCTCCAATTCCAGCGGTCTGCAAGGTGTCCACAAGTCCTCTCAGCCCCGCTCGTGATCCTTCCGCATCCAAAGCATCTCCCAAGTATTCTTCGACTTCATCCTCCCAGCATCCTTATCTTCTCTCGCATCCGTTTCTCCCAAACAACTGGATTTTCTTCCGCCGAATTCCCATCTATTGTCCTCCTCCCCTTCGTCCACATCAAAAGGAATCCCTCAACCAGCTGAGATCCTCCCAGTTTGCATCCTTATCTCTTGCTTCGGATAAGTCCCAAACTTCATCCTCATCCCCTGTGTCCAGCTAACAAAGCACTCCTCGTTTCTTCCTCCCGTTCGAAATTGACTCCATCCACGGATGAGTTCACCTCCCCTGTTCCGCTTATCCCTTCCCTCCGGATGAGAACCAGCAACCATACAACATATGGATTAGCTCCATCTCCCAAACATCCATAGCCAATCTCGTTCACAAATCAAGCTCCTTCATTCTGTTTTCCTCCCAGCATCTGCAACAATCCGGTCTTCATCTCAGCCGTGAACAGCATCCCAGCAAATTTTGGAATCCCAGCTGCCAGCCGAGTCCCAAACGTCCCAGCCATCTTTCGGCTTGATCCCAACATCCAAGATTTTCTTCCGGATTCTTCCCAGATCTATCCACATACGTGTTTTCGCTTCCTCTCCGCGATCAGCTCTTATCTCAAGACTTCACAGGCATCCCGAGCTTCACGATTCGCTATCCTTCTCCGAATCAAGCCAAACTCCATCCTCCCCTGTTTTGTAACAGGGTCCCAACTCATCTTCACAAAGTCTAGAAACCAACAGCCGTCCGAGATCCTCTCCATTGATTCTCCCACAGGATAAGCTCGAATCCTCTGCACAACAATCCAGCAGCATCGGATTCCTCTGCTTCGGAACAGATTGCTAACACTATCTCTGGTTTATCTTCATCTCGTGGCCAGCCAAATCCTGAGCTTCACAGGTCGTTCTCCCATCTGGATCAACTCCAAGGAGCAGCATCTATCCACCATCCGCGGAAGAGATAAAGCCTCCACAGCATTATCCACCCATTCGGAATAGCCACAAGGAAGAGAGAGAGGAAGATGGGCTGCCTATATAAAGGGAAGACTTTGATCAGATTGGACAATTCCTTCCCCACCGGGGGGCTTCTCCAATTCTTCTTCCCCACCGGGGGACCATCGCATCATCATCTCCTTCATCCTCTCATGCTTCACCAGTCCTTCTTCACCACCGGGGGTTGCTCCCATCAAGCTTGGCTGTTCTCATGTTGAGTTCCCACCAAAGAACCAAGTGAGAGAAAAGTTTGGGTACTTTGGGAATATTTCAAAGGAAGAAATAATGAAGGAAGAGATGGGAGCTCGCTACTATGCTGCTGCTGCCGTCCACCACTGCATGGAAGTCTAAGCTCTTCACTAGGGCTGGATGCCGCCCTAACAAAGGGACACAGATTTTATGTATTTAATTTTTATAATCTTGGAGTTGTATGAACCCTCTTACTCTTAAATAAATATTTTTCTTTCATCTCATATTTAATCTCTGTGACTTTAAATATGATGTTCATATAACTATTTTTCATGATCATTGAGTGAATATAAAGATAATCCATGCTTAAGAAAGATGCAGTGTCCTGCCACCTTATTTTAGGGTGGACATTTCATACCTACTGAAGATGGGTTTTCCTAAAATTACTTTAGTAAAATTTTATTCGAATGCTTATAGGGCGTGTAGCCAATTTGCATAATAATTCAAGAATAAATTGAAATACAATTAATCCTTGTTCCGATGTTAGTGGTAAATTCCTTGCCCTAGGTTTTTCCAAATTGATATCATTTTAATTGCATTTTTTATTAAATTTCTTAGTTTAATTTTCTTCACAAACTTTTTCTTTTAAATATCTTTTTTAAGAAAATAACTGCACCCCAATCCCTGTGGATCGATACCCGTAATCACTATCCTACCAGATACGTGCTATTGCGTGGTCTTTAAAGTTGACTATCATCCGCCCCTACAAAAAAGAGTGCTACCCTACGGAAAGATAAATCACTTCACATCATTACTTCGAACGAGGTAATGAAAGATATCGACAGCCAATCACTTGTGTTTAACCTTGTGGCTAGAGTTATCAATGTGGAGTCGAATCCTGAGCACCCACCCTCAGTAGTTTCCTTATTGGAGGAGTTTCACTCTGTTTTCCCTCAGGATCTTCCAGATACACTTTCTCCGATGCGTGATCTCCAGCACGTCATTGACCTCATTCTTGGAGCATCCTTGCCAATTCTTCCCCATCATAGGCTCAACCCAAACGACCACACCGAACTGAAATATCAAGTTGACAAACTCCTCACTCGAGGGTATATTCGTGAGAGTTTGAGCCCCTGTGTTATACCCACACTCCTCACCCCCAATAAAATTACGGTTAAGTATCGTTTTCCCATCCCTAGGCTGAACGACCTCTTAGATTTTATGTCTAGTGCCACGATCCCATGGCAAGATGTCAGTATGGACTTCGTGTTGGGACTTCCTCGTACCTATATCAAGCACGATTCCATATTTATGGTTGTGGACCAATTTTCAGGTATGGCTCCCTTTCTCCTATGTCCTAGGACTTCTAACGCTTCTAGAGTTGCCAAACATTATTTCAATAAAGTCGTTAGACCTCCTGACCTTCCAAAATCTATTATATCTGATAGAGATGTTAGATTCGTGAGTTCCTTTAGGAAAATTCTTGGGCACATGATTGGCACTAAATTAAAATTTTCATCGGCCTATGCTAGGACCTGGGATTTAGTGTTACCAACCGCCGAGTTTGCATATAATAGTTCGGTCAATAAGTCCTTAGGCATGAGCCCTTTCGAAGTAGTGAATGGATATAAACCTAGGCAGTCCATAGACTTGATTCCCATGTCTCATCAACATAGAGTCTTTGAGTCTACACAATCATTTGCATCACACCTACATTCATTGCATCAAAAAATCAGCAAACATATTCACTCTAATAACTTAAAATATAAATTCCTTGCTGATTTGCATAGACGTTATAAAGAATTGAATGTAGGCGATTATGTCATGGTGAGAATTAGACCTGAATGACTCCCTTCAGAAACGTTCAAAAAGTTGCAATCTCGTAGTGCGGGACCATTCAAAGTCCTAAAGAAAATCAGTTTGAATGCTTCTGTTGTAGATCTTCCTGAAGACTATGGGATTAGTGCGACATTTAATATTAAAGATTGAGTCCCATACAAAAAGTCAACATTCATTCCTTTTTGACCCTTTTGTTGATACACCCGCTTTTGTTGATCACCCTGACCCAGTACCTGCTATTGAGCCTCCACCTCCAAAGTTTCATGCACGCAGAGAACACATAGAACATATATTAGATGAGCAGGTTATATCTATCAAGAGAGAAAGCTACCAACGTTACCTTATTCGATGGAAAGGTCGATCCAAATCGAATGTGACGTGGATTTCGCGAGCTGAGTTGCAGCGCCTTGACCCTGACCTTCTGGAGTAGTACGACAGTCGGCCAGATCTGCACTCGATGGGGTCGAATTTTTTCCACCCGGGAAGAGTTGATGGGGACATCAGCTAGGCCACCATTTTATTTGCATATTTATTTTATTTTTATTTCTGGGCTTGTTTGCATTTTAGGGCTTATTTGTGTTATTTGTGGGCTTATTATGATTTATTTCTGTGTAAGGGGGTTTTATGCTAATTGTGTATTTGGGCCCTATATATAGGGAACTATTTTCATGATTAGGGTTTTAATGAATGAATGATTAAGAACTTTCTTTTTCCCCACATCTTATTCTTCTTCTTCCTCCTCCTCCCCTTCTCTTCTTCCTGCGTCCCTAGAACCTCTTCTTCCTTCTCCCTCTCTTGTTCTTCCTTCTTCTCCCCTTTTTCCGCACTTGTGCTGCATCACTCATAGTGAATAGCTGAGGCATCGTAGGTCAAAGGACCAGTCATACAACTGCAGCATAAGTAGTTACTAACGAGTGGATAGACATCGATGTGACTACTATCTTTGGTCACGCTCAGTACCTTATTCTCTAACAAGTACTCGGATAATCACTCGAGTGTCTCTACACTGTGGACTCGAGACTCGTCCATCTGACTAAGTGATCTGTGTACTAATCTCAGCGGATCGATCACCGTCCCTCATGATGGATCCATCGATCAGGAGCATTTAGAAATTAATCCCTAATGACACATGCCTCAAATTCTCAACTCCCTGAGAATATGTGTCATCATCTATTAATTTCTTGGACGATTCATGGACACATACAAACATGAATAAAAAATAAATTGCCCAATCTTATTTATTAATAAGTGTCAAATTATAAATTTGTGCCCCAGATTACTGTTAGAAAACCCCGATCATGCCGCTGAAATTCAAAAAAAATTCAGATGCAGCGGAAGAGGCATGCGCGGGATCAACCGTTCATCGTATGAACGTTGTTTCAAGACCGTTCGTAGATAGATAAGGATTAAAAACTTTTAAAACCTTTAGAAGATCAGATCTTCATCTTGTGCGGGTAGATGATCACTGCAAACTGAAGTTCGTGGTTTAGGATGAAGGTTCGCTTGAAGCCGTTCAAGTGCCCGGCCTCTACATGTATCCACACGAAGCAGAAACCGATCAAAGCTTCCTTGTCTCCCCGGGGTGCTAGCTCCCTTGCAGAGACAACTTTGGATGGCTGATTTCCTCTCTTTCAATCAACCCTTGATTGTGCTTGAGAGGAGGAAGAAGATGGAACAACCAAGGAAGAAGATCACCAAGCTTTGCAGCCTTTATCTTTTCCCTGCGTTGGAAGAAGGAAAGGTGGAGGAAGGGAGCCGCCAACACCACCTTTGTTCTTCTCCTTGCTTGCGGCTGAAACCAAGAGAGGGGAGAGGGTGGCCACGGCACAAAGAAGAGGACTTCTCCTTGTGATGCCCTAGCTGCCGCCCTCACCCCTTTTTAAAGCATGAAGGGCTCCTACAAGTTAGGAGCCCTTGATTGCTTTCCAAGAGGGGCGCCGGCCCCTCTTGTGTTGCCGCACCAAGGAGGAGAAAGGGGAGGGGCGTAAGCCCCTCCCTTTTGTGTTGCCCTAATCCTCATCTAATGAGGATTGGGTGGCCCTAATTTGGTTTAGCCCTAATCCAATTAGGGTTTAACCAAATCATGAATCAATCGGGTTCAATCTTTGCTAGACCTAATCCAATTAGAACTTGAATGAACCATGACTCAATTGAACTCTTCAATCCTAACCCAATTAGGAGTCATGTTGATTCATTAGATTAATAATTAATTAGGACTTAAGAAATCCTAATTGAATTAGGACTTATTTAATTTTAGTCCTAATCCAATTAGGACTCTAATTTGAATTCGAAGTCCTAATCCGATTAGGACTCTAGGAATCCTACTCCAAGTAGGAATCCAATTTTAATTCAAAACTCCTAATCTAATTAGGATTGTAGGAATCCTATTTCAAGTAGGAATCCCAGTCCTACTCCAACTAGGATTCCCAGTCCTAATCTAATTAGGACTCTAGGAATCCTACTTGAAGTAGGATTTGTGTTTAAGTCCAATTAATTAATTCCCTTTGTTCCTTCTTCAACTGAATATCAATCGAATTGATTACTTGTGATTCCTAATCACGATTCAACCATCGGATCGGTCAATACTTCTAGTGTGTGTGACCCCATAGGTTCTACTCTGACTGGTAGTGAGATATATTATGATCTCTATCACAATATCATTGAAAACTCCTTTCAATGGATTGGAACGATTCCAACTCTACTCTTTAGGGTTTATCGATCATCGAGATAATCCCTGTGAGTCCCACCATCCACCAGTGACACCTAGCAGCATGTAGTGGCTACCCAGTAGAATAGAATGATGAACCTGTAGGTGCAGTTATCGTGTGATACAGTCCTACTATCGTGGATCCCTACAGGACGGAGGTCATGGATAACTCGTCAAACCCCTTCGTTTGTCATATGTCAAGATTTATTCGACTCGAGTTCGATAGTGGAAAACTCTTTCTCCACTTTATATTACTGCCCTGGCCAAGGTCTTAGAACTCAGTCTAACAAATCACATAGGATCACTCCTCTTCTATCAAGGTCGATAGATTCCATGTAAGTGCATACCCTACTCCTATAGTGAACTTACTGCAGCCAATCTACACTACAAGGACCATATGACTAGAGACCATGTATACGTGCAGTCAAACTACAATAACCTCACTGTGAGTAGCTGAAGCACCGCAGGTCAAAGGACCAGTCATACTACTGCAACATCAAGCAAGTCACTGATGAGTGGATAGACATCCAAGTGACTTCTTGTCTTGGTCACGCTCAGTACCCTTGTTCTCTAACAAGCACCTGCACTATCACTTCAGTGTCCTTACACTGTGGACTCAAGTCTCGTCTATCCAGAAGGAAAGTGATCTGTGCACTGATCGGATCGATCACCGTCCTCGTGATAATCCATTGATCAGGAGCATTTAGAAATTAATCACCAATGATACATGGCTCAAATTTTCAACTCTTGAGAATATGCATCATCATCTTATTAATTTCTTGGACGATTCATAGACACATAAATAATATGAATGAAAAGATGCCTTTTATTTATTCAATAATAAATAGTCAAGTACAAATTTTGTCCCTAGAATTAACAATGTGTCAGCCAGATTGGCTTCTAGGGCATACATCTAACAATTACAAATATGCGTCAGCCACGTTGGCTTCTAGGGTATACTTCTAACAGTTTGCTGGGAATCTTAGTGAGCCTATAATTTGAGCATATAGGCCTTGAAGGACGGGAGTTCCTAAGTTCTTCTTAAAGTGTGTAGAGGGATCAAAAGGAGTAGAGATAGGCTGACAATCAGTATAATTAAATTTATTGAAAATCTTGTCAACATAATAACTTTGGGATAACTTAATACTATTTGCACTTCTAATTATTCTGGTATTTAAAATTAAGTCAGCTTGTTCTAAGTCTTTCATATCAAACGTATGACTTAAGAATTGTTTTACTTCATCAACTATCTGAAGATCTGTACCAAATATCAGAATGTCATCTACATAGAGGCACAAGATCACAAATTTATTTCCAACTCTCTTACGGTATACACATTCGTCTGTACTATTGATTTCAAATCCAAATATTAGTATGGTTTCATCAAATTTAAAGTGCCATTGCTTGGGTGCTTGTTTAAGACCATAGAGAGATCTGATTAATCTACAAACTTTATTTTCTTGGTCTGGAATTATAAATCCCTCTGGCTGGTCCATATAAATTTTTTCAATTAAGACTCCATTTAGAAAAGCTATTTTCACATCCATCTGATAAATCACTAATCTATGGATGGAGGCTAATGTCATCAGGATCCTAATAGTAATAATCCTAGCTACATGTGCATAAACATTAAAGAAATCTATCTCAAGTTTCTGAGTAAAATCCTTGGCAACTAATCTAGCCTTAAATTTATCTACAGACTCATCAGGCCTATGTTTCTTCTTAAAGATCCATTTGCACCCTATAGTTTTATAGGCAAAAGAAATATCAGTCAGTTCCCAAGTATGATTTTTGACAATTGACTGCATCTCATTGTCCACAGCTTCTCTCTAAAAAGGTGAATCCAAGGATTTCATTGCATCCTCAAAAGTAGTTAGAGAGTCCTCTATAAGAAAGGTATAGAAGTTATCTCCAAAAGTTTTCTCTACCCTAGATCTCTTACTCCTCCTAGGTTCTGCTTCTACTTTTCTTGTCCTTATTCTACCAGAGCTACTAGTTATACCACTGTCTACTTTAGTATTAAGTGGAAAGGTGTCTTCAAAATATGTTGCATCTCTGGCTTCTACGATAGTATTGTTACTAATATTACTTTTATTATTTTCTTTTGAATTAATCACCAGAAAGTTATTGGCATTACTATTGGCTGCATATCCTATGAATATGGCATCCACTATTTTGGGCCCTATTTCTCTCTCTTAAAATCAGGTATTTTCACTTTTGCCAAGCATCCCCATACTTTTAAATAGCTAAGATTAGGTTTTCTATGTTTCCAAACTTCATATGGGGTTAGATCATTATTTTTGGAGGAAATTCTATTGAGAATATAACAGACTGAAACTAGAGCTTCCTTCAACAAATTCTCTGGTACTCCTGAGCTTATAAGTATTGAGTTAACTATATCCATTAAAGTCCTATTCTTCCTTTCTGCTACACCATTTGATTGGGAAGAATAGGGAGCAGTCACTTCATGAATGATTCCATGATCTTCACAAAATTGAGTTATCTCATTAGATGTATATTCACCTTCCCCATCTAATCTAAGAATTTTAATTTTCTTTTTCTGTTGGTTTTCAGCTTCGATCTTAAAAATCTTAAATTTGCTGAGTACCTCATCCTTAGTTTTAATTAGGTAGATGTAACATAACTTGGACAGATCATCTATGAAGATCACAATGTATCTGTTACCTCCCCTAGAGGTTCTACCAGAGTCACAACATCACTATGGATCAACTCTAATAGATACGAATTTCTATTAACAATTTAAAAGGCTTCCTAGGGAGTTTGGCTTCTACACAAGATTACTTCTTGGTATTAAATTTAGGTTCACTAGTTGCTTAATTGTATTATAATTTACATGACCTAATCTACTATGCCAAATAGAAGGAGGTTATATATTCATGATCAAAGGATTTTCATTTATTAAAGGAACTATTACATTCAACTTAAACAATCCTTTACTTAGGAATCTTTTTCCAATAAACATTACACCATGAGAAATTACAACTTTATTGGACTCAAAAATAAGACGATAGCCTTGCTGGACAAGCAAGAAATCACTAATAAGGTTTCTCCTAACAACTGGAACATGTTGGACGCCGTGCAAGGATAGGACTTTTCCAGAGGTAAGCTTGAAGTCTACACATCCCACTCCTAGCACAAGCGCCTCCGAGCTGTTTGCGATGATCACAGCTTCTCCACTTGAGACTTGGTAAGAAGAAAACTAGGAACAATCCGAACAAATGTGAATACCAGCTCTGGTATCAATCCACCAATTAAGTACTTGTAAAGTCATGTTAACTTCTGGAGTGAAGAAAACATATCTGAAAGCAATCTCAAAGGAGCCAGCGCTGGAAGTCACCATGTTGACTTGAGCACTGGTTGTGTGTGGACATTTCTTCTTGGATTGAAGAGATGCAATCTTCTTATAGAAGCACTGGGGAGCCAAATAGTTGGTCCGACCACATACATAACAGAAACGAACACCACCTTCCTTTTTCTTCTTCTTCTGCTCCTGGGATTGGATAGGTTTTTATTGTGGTGGTTAGGATTTCTAGGGTTGTAGGGCTTCTTTTTGTAATGCTTATTTTTGAAAGATCGATTCTGATTTTTTCTAGGTGAAGCCTCTATATTATAAGCATTATTCTTGTGTCCAGTAGAGGTTTTACTCCTGAGCCTGTGTTGCTCTTCAATTCTAATGGAGTTCAAGACTTGGGTTACCGTGAGACCTCCTTAGGTATGGCTCAGGATCTTAGCAAAATCAGATCAGAAATTAGGTAGTTTATCTATCAGACAGGCTACCTGGAATGATTCATTTAAATTGGTCCCATTAGCCCTAAGCTGGTGGATCATGATTTTAAAGTCATGGATTTGGTCATTCATAGACTTTGAATCCACCATCCTAAAGTTATTGAAGTCGGAAGCTTTGAACCTTTTTACCCTAGCATCGTCAAGACCATATTTACTATCTAGGGTGTCCTAGAGTTCTTTGGCACTCTTGGCTATGTAATATATGTTATACAGCCTCTCAGAAAGGGCTCCTAGGATTCTATGGATGCAATGATAGTCTATCTCATCAGAAGTCCTAGAGGTTGTGCTGGTGGAAGCAGAAGGTTTAGTGTGGGAGGAGGATAAATTCCGGTTTGGGTTTGGGTTTTGACGAGTAGCAGGTCGTAAAGTAGTTGAGTTGGACCCGTTATCAACTTCAGTAGTGCTCTCTCCTGTGGCTGAGATCAATCCTAATGTGGTGAGCCAGAACCGCATTTGGTTCTACCACCTCCTAAAGTTATGGCCATCAAATATTTCAGGTTTGGTACTAAGGTGGTCATTAGCGTTAGAGGCTATAAGTTCAAGGTTATAGAAAAGAGATAGAAATCTGAATAAAGGCAAAAAATTTATGTCAAAAGATTGAACTAAAATTTGTATTGAATTTTGAATGTCTAGTTGATATATCCAAAAAATAATAGCCAGATCAGCTCCAGATCGGTGGTGGAGCACTAGGCTCACTTAAGTACCAGCCTTTCTTAGGCACGTATGCCTTTTTAACAAGCTTTTTCTTGACACTATTAGTTAGTGGATATAATCACTAAAAATCATATAAATTTAATTTTTACAAAAGCCTAAGTGCAAACTTAAATTTATTATTATGGATTAATCAATTTTTGAATTTTTTGTTTGAATTTTTTGAATTAATTATTAATTTAGTGCTAGCTAGACATATTGTAATCGAAATCTAATATGTCAATTCAATAAATTATATAATAGAATTGATTTATTGCCTTATTACAATAATTGATTACTAATTTTGTGCCAGCAAATCAATTATTATAATTGAGATCTAAAATGTCAATTCAATGAATTATAAGATTTATTATCTTATTAGAATAATTGATTACTAAATTTGTGCTGACAAATCAATTATTGTAATTGAGATCTAAAATATCAATTCAATGAATTATAAGATTTATTACCTTATTAGAATAATTGATTACTAAATTTATCCTAGCAAATCAATTATTGTAATTGAGATCTAAAATGTCAATTCAATGAATTATGAGATTTATTACCTTATTAGAATAATTGATTACTAATTTTGTGGTACCAAATCAATTATTGTAATTGAGATCTATAATGTCAATTCAATGAATTATATGATTTATTACCTTATTAGAATAATTGATTGAGATCTAATAAGTCAATTCAATGAATTAATTATTATGTATTAACCAATTTTTAAATTTTTCATTAGAATGAGATCTGAAAATTACTCCTTGAGGAGTCCAAATGGAGGTATGATAAATCTCTTGAAAGTTAAAGAAATTATTACTTTTTTAGAATGATTTACTGAATTATATATTACTAACAAAAAAAATAAACCAATTACTTTTTTGGATTGTTAGCAATATATCACTTAAATAAACAAATAAATTTAATAATAGCAATTAATAGAAATTCTTAAAAAAATAATATATATATTTTATTCGGCATCAAATTAAATGTATTCATTTAATCCTAGCACAAAAAATAATATATATATTTTATTCGGCATAAAAAAATTTTATCCTAGCACAAATTAAATGTATTCATTTAATAAATTCATATCATAAAATTGCAAATCCTAAGGATCTACTAATTTTAAATTTAAAACAAAAGTAAGAGGAAATAACCTGATTGAAGGCAGGTTGAAGCGCGTAGACGCTGTTCCAAAGAAGTATTTGCCCCCACGTACGAATCTTCCGGCAATCCTCCTTAGAGATACGACGACCCTAAACTTCTTTTTCGGTACGTCTCGGAAGAAACCAAATCGAACCCGATCGAACTTGCAGATCCAGCAAAGAACGAAATAAAAAGAATAAAATAAACTGAATAGAATTGAAAAATAAAAATCGGAAGTGGCTAAGAGGAAGAACCTTTCTCCAGAATTTTTCTGATATTTTTCTCTAATTTATTCGTGTCCCGACAGAGATGAAATCAAGAGGTATTTATAGAGATGTTTAAAGAGGCTTTTTGATCTTTTTGCGGATATGTCCACGTCTTCCGCGGATGTGCCCGCGGTGATTTTGTGGAGAAAAACCGCAGCGGGCGCCTGTTATTGTGCATTCTCTGGCCGCGTGTGCATTTAATTTTTCCAACAATCTCTCCTCTTCGAACCTCAATAAATACGTTCTCTTTTTTGTTCTTTTTCCTAAAGACTGCGTTCAATTCTTCGTCGTCGAAGATGGAGTGCAACAAAGAGCAGGCTGAGAGAGCCATGACCTTAGCCGAGGAAAGATTCAAAAAAAACGATGTTGATGGTGCCATGCGCATGGTCCTCGAGGCTGAAAGCCTCTACCCCTCCCTTCCAGGCCTCCATCAGATGATCGCCGCCCTTGAAGTCCACACTGCTGCAGCGGCGGACAGGGGCAACTCATGCGGCGACGTTTACTGGCTCTCCGTCCTGGGAGCAGAACCGTCCGATGACTTGGAGACCGTGAAGAGACGCTACAAGGATCTGTGCCTCAAACTCCACCCTGACAGGAACCCCTCCGTGGCCGCGGAGGCTGCTTTCAAGTTAGTTGGCGAGGCTTGGGCCCAGATATGCAGAAAAGATGCTGATGGGACTGGCGGTGGTAGCTTGAAGATTTGCCGTCCTACCAATGGTGCTCCATGCGGTGTTTCAAAGACTCGGGGTCCCAACGTTCATGGCGACGGTATTACTGGTATCCTCTTCACTACTGACAATGTCTACTTCAGTACTAAAACCACTAGACCAGTCAGGCGCAGGCATCCTACTGTCAATGTTGATTCGGCTAAACCAAGTACTCGAGATATTGCCTCGGCTAGACCTGGTTCCAATGGTGGTATTAATACTAATGCCACCAGATCAGCCGAGGGATGGATCAAAAGATGGTGGCGGAAACTATGAGACTTAAGGTAGTCTTAATGCAATTATTGATTGGTTCATTATTTTGCCGGTCTCAAGCTAGGATCGCAAAGTATTATTATTATTAGGTGGGCAAGGTGTTGATTTTCACTACAAAAGAAATAGTATTTCCCGGCGCTTTTCAGAGCTTTTACCGACGCTTATAAGCGTCAGTAATTTCTAATCCAACGCGTCCAAAAGCGTCACGAAACTGTCGGGCAGGTGGGCGTGGATAATTTTCGTTCCGACGCTTTTCGCCTGCGTCGGCATTACCTTACCTTTACCGACGCTTTAAAGCGTCGGCAAAGACTTTATATCCGACGATTTTAAGCGTCGGCAAAGGATTTATGCGTCGGTGTGCATGTGCCGGGATAGTGTTAGTGCCGGGATTACCGACGCTTTTATGCGTCGGCATTACCTTTCCTTTACCGACGCTTTAAAACGTCGGCAAAGGCTGTCCATCCGATTACCTTTACCGACGCTTGAAAGCGTCGGCAAAGGCTTAAAATCGTAAGTATCAACCTGTGCCGGGATAGTGTTATTGCCAACGCTTTTAAGCGTCGGCGATAGAGATTTTTTTTTTAAAAAAAAATCATAAAAAGAAATGTGAAACCTGTATACAAATTTATAAAACAAATTTTTCCAGCAAAGCAAACACACAACCTATTATCCCATCACAAAAGTCACATCACAAACAAAATTTTTTATTAAAAGCTAATCATATTATTATATTTGATTACATTGTACTTTAAAAATATTTAAAACATACATAGCAAATTCCTAAATAAACAGTCTACGAGGTCTCAAGGGTCGACGGCATCATCATCTCTACGAGTAGAAGTATCAGCAACCTACAAGAAAAAAAAAACTTTAGAAACTAAGAATACAAAAAATGAGAAGAATGAAAATTTAAAATCAATAAACAGGGTAAAAATGGCTCACAATAGATACTGCATTTATTCAAGAGGTATTTGTAGATACATATAGACAATAAGCACCTGTTCTGGAGTTTCAATTTTGTCCCTTCCACTGCAGATCATATCAAATCCACCTATTTTCATATCAAAACCACAAAATTGAAGTCAAATAACTTACTTCCAAAAAAAAAATAAAAAAAAGATGCAATTATAAACTACATAAAGGTCATTACTGTTTAAGTAAATGCTTGTATGAAACAAGTGTGCAAGGAATCAACGTACTGGCACTACAAAAGAAGTAATTTTTCCCGGCGCTTTGCAGAGCTTTTACCGACGCTTATACGCGTCGGAAATTTCCCTCCCCACGCGACCAGAAGCGTGACGAAATCGTCACGCAGGTGGGCGTGGAAGTTTTTCCTTCCGACGCGTTTCGTCAGCGTCGGCAGATAACCCGACGCTTTTAAACGCGTCGGCAAAGGCAATTTTTCCATTGAGCAAATGGCTGCTACAAATTTTTCTTTTTCTTAATTTATTAATAGCTTTCCTTTTAGGAGCAAAATCCCTATATGCAGCTCCCACTAGTTCCATTCCAAGGGATCAAGACTCAGCATCTAGAACTAGAGAATTGATAGTGACCTTTATTTTCTAATTCACCATGACATGTGAACCTACATCCCATCACAGCATGTTGAACCAGCTTGAGGCTTGCATGCCAGTGAAAGAGTGAGGTTAAGTATTTTCTACCGAATTATAAAACTAAAAAAAGTCAAACAGTAAACTTTATTTACAGATAAACTACTAAGATGAATATTCCAAACTGAATGTTGTGTCCATATTGGATAAGTATCATATATCAGTTGGTGAGACTTTATCACCCAAGCCAACCACAAACTGCACGTGGCAAAATAAATAAATAAATCAGTCTACCAAACTGTGGTTCTTTAAAATAAACCAGTCCAATAAAACATTACATTTATAATCGGAGAATATACCTTGGCTATTTGCTTTACATTTATCACATATTTGGCATCTTCAGTGTTCGGATTAATAATCTTTGTACACCTTGCAACCTTACACAGAAAAAAAAATATGCCTAAGATTTTGCAAATACAAAAGAACAAACATCAATCTACAAATTATTCTTTCACATCAATATACATAACATACACATGCAAAAAATATGTCTTCAATGGTATATAAAAATGAAAATAGAGTAAATGTACCTGAAGAGGTTGCTCTTCTTGCATCATTTGCTTGTCAGAAACTAAATCCCATTGGCTGGGTGCAGCTAAACCAGTGTCAGACTCTTTGATTCCTGTTATTTGATTGGACAAAATGAGTCTTGTTTTTCATCGTATGATCTGAAGAGTGCCCCGCCTTGTTCTAAGGAAGGTGGCAAGCCAACCGCGGACTGATACACGGTGGCACCGAAGGGGAGCTATTTTAATTGGATTTGGATTTCTGGACAAGGAGAATCCCCGCTACACTTGAGTCCAAACTCTGGATTCAATCCTGAACCCTTCACCTATGAAAAAAAAAAGAAGAGAAACTCAATGTATCAGGTATACTCTATCTATATTATTCCATATTTTATTTTTCTCCGCTATTTCCTAAAACCCCTTTCGGTCGGATCAGCTCGCCGGCCTTCAAGCTCTTCTTCTTTAAATTAGTCTCCCTCGAGGCATATTGTTACCTGGAATGCACAAAAAAGAATCAATATTTGGTTAAATAATAAATTTATACTAAATCGGAGGAATCCTAAATCGGAGGCATATATCATCTTCTTCTACAGAATTTTGTTCCGTGTCACTACATTCAAAATTGAAGGTGTCTTCTAGATCGGAGGGTTGGTTACATGAAGGTATGAACTCTCCATGGAGTACCCATTCAGTATAACCCTTTAGAAAACCATTCCATACCAAATGTTCTTCAACAATTTTTGGATCAAGAGCAGAACTGTTTACACATTTTTGACATGGATATAAAATTTTTCCATTCATATTAGATTTCTCAAAGGCAAACTTAATGAAATTCTGAACTCCATCCAAATATTCGGCACTGGATCTTAACTTATTTATCCAACTTTTGTCCATTCTATTAGAATACCGATTGAGCTGCAGTTCATATAAAAAAGATAAACACTATTAGAAGGATGGACTATATATAAATTGCAGTTCATACATTTTTCGGCTTCAATTATCAACATGTGTATCTTATAATTTTAGAGAAGTCTAGCATTTTGGTTCTTTAAATCTTAAGGGACATATCTTCAACTCATACAAAGACAACTAGATACAAATTATTAGGAGAGTAGCATGATGCTATTAGCCTAGTAGCACCAAGATCTCATTCATTTAGCTCAACTCTTAATTTACTAGACCATGGCACTGTGTCGTGAGAAGTTTTGGTAAAACTAGTTCTAGTAATAGTTTCACTAGTTGGGTGGGGAAATAAAAAAAACTTGACAATTTTAGAAAAAGAAAATATCAAACCTGGAACAGACATGAGCTTTATTAACCTAATATGTAGTATTTTTCATTTCTAAACTTTAAGATGACAAATAAAAAACAAAAGGTTATACAACTAGACATATTTGTACACAAGCATAATATCTCTACTAAAAAAATAGTTTGAATCATAATTTCACACTCAAGAAGTAGATCTCTTGTTTAGGTTATACTTGGCATACATTATTACTATTGATCAATGCTTGTATTGTGACATGAATAAAATATATATGGGGCTCTCGAGATGTATTGGCAAAACCTTTTGCCATATTCAATCTTATAAAAATATATAATTAGGTTTCAACCAATCAAATTAAAAAGTTCGATACTCCATAACTATCTAAAAATAATCATAGGGGAAAAAATGGATATTCTTTCTATCAGAACATCTAATAAAGGAAATGATTGGTTGTTCTTGGTAATGAAAAAATAAAAGAAAAAAAAATCAAATATCTCTATAAAATCTATGTACATTTCCATGAAAACATTATTAGAAAGAAAAAATCACTTACATCAGACAAAAGTTCAAATGGATGCATATATGCTACCTTGTTCTTCTTTTGGGAATCTACTTTCTCTAAGAGCCTTTGAGATGGATTGGATCCTACGGAACTCTTTAACCAACCAAAAAGCAACTCTATCTTTCTTGCACATTCTTTCTTTACAAACTAACTAATAATATTGTCAAGAAACTATCATCTTTTTATTCTAGTCATAGTGACTTTAGTCTAATAAATGTAAACACTATTAGATTTGGGTCGGAACAAAATTCAATTTAAGAAGTCAGCCATGAATCTTCAAAATACAAAGAAATAACAATAAATTACAAACTCCATCAATGGATAATATGTTTATGCACTGGGACCAACTGAATAGTATAGACAAAATGTATAGAGAAACCTCACCCTCAAAAACACTAAACATAAGCACTACGAGCATACATAATAATACCACAAATCCTCAAAAGATTCAAAACTCAATAACCAACAAAGCAACTTGACTAAGGCACCATCAAATATGATTAAGTGATCAAGTGAATTCAACTTTGCTCTCCAATGAAAATTTTTGGCCAGCACCCATCTTGAAATTGGCCATCGAAATGCCAACGTAGTTCCCTAATATTTGAAAAAAATATTTTTGGAACGAGAAGGTAACAGAATATGCCTGAACCACAGCGGTCCGTGCTTTTTTACCGGTTCACCTGTCCTGCTATGGAGGCATCATTTACAAACTAAAGATCACAAGAGTGTAATTTTTTGGTCAATAGATGGTTCGCAATGAAAAAATTAGATATGCCAGTATGAGACATGAAAAAATAATACGGAAAGAAGGTGAATATGAAAACATCTTTTACATGGCAAGTAAACATCCATAGCATTGTGTTACCCTGAGCAATTAAAATAAAAATAAATGCATGCAACATCAATTGCATAAAATTAAAAACAATAAGATGACAGTTTTGCCCTTAGATATGACAATGAAGATATAGGTCGTATTGTGGCTTATTTTTTTTTTTCAGACAACATTTTTCTTGCTCAGAAACTGGTTTAGATTTTGTTCTAAGAACAAACTATATTGGATTCGTCTATATTTTCTTCTCTTCCGTGGGCTTTCTAATGTTCTTTTTTATGATTAACTTTGGTTTAATGTTCATCTTTACAATTTCAATAAATCGAATTGGACCTCGACCTAATTATTATTCAAAGATGAGGTATGCCGATAAGGTTTAAAATGTTTATGCCCAAAATATGAGTAGAAGGCTTGCATTCCCAAGCAAAAAATCAAATCTATGAAATTTGCACCTGATATTTGACCCCAACGGCTCCGATGTGGTAATTAGCTTCGGAATCCAGCCACTGGTGACGCCTCTGGATCGATCCACTGTAACCCTGCGAAGATTGAAAGAAGGGAGGAAGAAGGGTGGTGAGATTGGGTATGGGAATGCGGGGAGCAGCGAAGTGAAAGCAAACGATACCCTTACCGTGGCCCAAAAAACCCTAAAATTAGCTTCACCAGCTTCCCCTTTGTTTCCTCTCAAAGGCCCAAGGGGTGTTGGGATCGGTCGTTCGGCAACACGGAAGCTTTGCAGAAGGAGGCGGAGAAGGAGGAGAAAAAGCGAGAAAAAGGGAGCGGAGGGAGGAGGAGAAAAATACCTCGGTTGGGGTCGGTCGGTCGGCGCCGGAGAGGAGGGAGGAGGAGAAGGGGTTGGAGTCGGACGGCCGGCACCGGAGAGGAGCAAGACGGAAGTGATGATAGCGCCGGAGAGGAGCAAGATGGAACCTAGGGCAGCGCCGGAGAGGAGCAACACGGAAGCTCGAGCAGCGCCGGAGAGGAGAAATAAGGGCTCGATCGGGGTCGGTCGCTGGGTTTGGGGCATTCGACGACGCTTATAAGCGTCGTTGTAGGTCTGGAAGAACAACAGTTGGAAATATGGGCTATGACGATGCTTAAAAGCGTCGTTTATTCTTTAAATTGCCGACGCTTATCATAAGCGTCGGCAAAAGTACCAACTTTCTTTAAATATGGACTATGACGACTGAATTTTTCCGACGCTTATACAAAGCGTCGGCAAAGGTTGGCGCTGAGCCAAACTTTACCGACGCTTTCCCATAGCGTCGGGAAAATTCAGTCGGGAAAAACAACATTTCTTGTAGTGTTTGATTGCTTGTAAGGTTATTTACCAATTTATTTACTAGTTGGTTACTGTAACAATTTATTTACTAGTTGTTACTTACTTTTGTCGTGATGAATAAGATTAATAGCACAGTTATTATGGTTCAATCATGTGCAAATTAATCTTTATGCTTGGAGGCTGGTGGTCTGGCCCATGTCTTTAAGATGTGGCTGGTGTATTGTTAATTGCAGTCAAGGTTTTCTCGATTTTGTCATCTACTATACTCGGTGGTGAAATCAGAGCTAGTAGAGCGGCCCTCGGTCCGGGGTAGATCTATAATCAAATCGGTCAAAAATCGGTATAGGAATGGTCAGTCAGTAGTAGTTAGTTTAGGTATTCCTATCTTCAGTGAAGCTATCTGTATGCGGTTTCTCCTACAAGGTCTCTAAAATGAACGAGAAGAGCGATTTTTTAGATTATAAGATGGAGCGCAATTTGGTAAAAGTACCATTGCGAGTCTCCAAAGAAGCAGCATAAGCATCGACGTCCGACCACCTGCACAATCTCGGACGTCATGATATCTTGGTTACAACAATAGTATTTGAAAAAAAAATCTATTACCTTCTTTTGGGAGTCCACCAAGCATCATCATGGTGTCAGCTGCATGTGTAACAGTTAGAAGTTTCTTGTTGCGCGCGCGCGCGCGTATGGTTCATTAATCTCACAGCTATCATGAAATCTGTGCATCTGCAGAGTGCCAGCCAATGGTCTAATGGCATCTGGGAGCAGATCCACTGCTGGATTGATTCAAATTTGAGCAGATCATAGCAAGTTTCAAAGATACAAAATGCATCTCTCAGATCTCCTATCCGGCTTGTGATGAGATAATTGCAGCTGTTTGATTTAGTAGCCATTCTGTGGTAGGGCAGTGATTCATCTGACAATAGCCAAATTTAGAGCAATGGTGTGTGTGATATATCGAACCGATTGGATTCCTCTGATTCTTTGAAAGATATTCTTCCCTACTTTTGTGAAATCCCTTATTGATCATGTGAGACCCCGAAGAAGGAGGAAGCCCTGTTTTTAGGGCTTCTTCTCCTTCTCTTTGAGGCCATCCGAGTCCTCTCTTCTTCCTCGTGCAGCCGCCCAAGAGAGAGAGAGAGGGAGGGAGCCGTCGGAGCCGGATTTCTTTTTCGGGTTTGCCGCCGGAAGGGAGCCGCCGGATCTTCGCCGGGGCTGAGGTAAGGATTCTAGCTTCACCGCTTTGTTATACCATTTGATAAAAGAAGAAGAAGAAGAAGAAGAAGAGAGAAGGAAAAGGAGGGGGAGCCACCTGTGGCAGTCGGCATGCCTTCGGCCACAGGCGTCGCCGGCCCTCAGTGGCGGCCACCTTGAGGACCGGAGTGCACCACCTTCCCTTGTTCCTCCTCTCTGTTCAGTGAAAACAGAGAAGGAATAGTGGAAGGAGAAAGAGAGAAAGAAAGAAAGAAAGAAAGGAGAAGAGAGGGAAGAAGGAGAAGGTCGACTGCTGCGGGCTTTCCTCTCCTCCCGTGCGCATACCTCCTCCGTGGGAAAGAGAGAGCCGGCCGCCGCGGGCGCCGCCGGCCTCGTCTTGACGTCTCTCGAGCTCGCCGACCTCCCTTTGCGGGAGAAGAAAGAAGAAGAAAGAAAGGGGGGAGGAGAAGAAGTCGGGAGAAGAGGAGGAGGAGGAAGAAAAAAAAGAAAAAGAAAAAGAAAAGGGAAGGGAAGGAAAGAAAAGAAAAGAAAAAGAAAAGAAAAGAAAAAGAAAAGAAAAGAAAAGAAAAGAAAAGAAAAGAAAAGAAAAGCAAGAAAAAGAAAAGAAAAAAATAAATAAATAAATAAAGGGAGAGGATGGTTTACGGGTATGAACCCGAATCCGAACCCGAACCTGGAGGGGGCTAGACACTTCTGCAGGGTCGGCCCTGGGAGAATGTTAAAATTTAAGTTTTATATATATTGTGATGAATTTTAAAAGAAAAATATGATTTTTGGATATTAGGTTCTGCGAGGAATTTGTGAGATTAATTGGACTTGTTGTGGATCGCGTTCGATGTAAGTAATGAACTGCCTTCTCTAGACTCTTCATTTATATAATATTATTTTTGCATCGAATAATTTGTTAATGAATTTATATGGGATTTATGAATTTTACGAGATGATGCTTTGAATGAAAAATGGATATGTGAATTAGAATAATATTTTTCGGACAATTGTTACATTACTGTTTTTGCATCGTATATGCATATTTAGATCGGATTATGATATATCTATTATGTTACAAAAGAATTTTGATGTGCATCAGATTTAGAACTCTCAGCCTGGCTATGTTCTGGACCCTGCCAATAGGGGGTTATGCATTGGCAATTCTGGCCCCACCACAGGGTATAAGTGTGGTATTCTGGCCCACTCCGCAGGGTATAAGTGCGGTTCTGTTTCTGGCCTAGCCACAGGGTATAAGTATGGTCGTAGCTAAAGGCTGATGAGATGAATATGATTTGTTTCGAATCAGATTTATGATTATGTATATAGATATTCGAAAAAAATACGAATTTTAATGAATTTGTGCTTGAAAAGAAATTGATTATGTTATTATGTTGATTCATCGTAATTTGTATTTATATTTTATGTTATTATATGAATTGACTAGTTAAGGTGTTTATTACTTACTGGGCTGTCTAGCTCATTATACAATTTCTTGTTGTTTTACAGATTCCGAGAACTAACCTATCGGGGATTTAAAATGGGAGAGCGACTAGAAGAACTGAAGCATAAGTTATCCTAGATTAGGCTTTATTTAATTTGATGTTTTATATTTATTGTTCCGCTGCGTATTTAGAACTGTGAGACTATATAATTTGTGTCAGTCAATGGAATAAGATTGCATTTATTTCAGCTGAATTATTTTATTTATATAACTGAGATGTTTGGTTAAGATGCCTTGCATGCTCGTGGGGAGAGTTTCCTACGGGTGTGCGGCGGTTGGCGCGGACCCTCGGCTCGCGATCTCGGGCCGGGGGCGTGACAACTTTTATGGTATCAGAGCATAATTGGATAAATTATGAGATAAGAAAATCTGACATGACATGAGTGTAGGTGGGTAGACACTAGGGACATTGGGACGTTAGTTTATATGATGATTGTAGCAACTATTCTATGTACTGGTAATGCTGCTATTTGATAGACATAGGTCAGGATGCCTCCACGTTGGACGAGAAAGACTACTCGCAGAGCTACTAATAAGGCACCCAACCCGCAAAATGACAGCACACCCCAACAAGCTGGTAACACCCCTCAGCAGGAGAGAGTCGTCAATCCTGCTAATGATACTCAGACAGGACAACAAGAGCCAGGCCTAGGCCAAGTTATGCAGACCATAGTGGGCCTTATGCAGATGCAACAGCAAGTGCAACAGCAGTTGCTCCAACAACAAGCACAGTTGCCCCAGACACAGCCACAGCAAGGACGAGGGGAACAGTGTGAACAACGTAGCAGTATAGCTGAATTTAAGAGGCTGGCTCCTCCAGCTTTCAAGGGGACTACAGAACCGTTGGAAGCAGATAATTGGCTTATAGAGATGGAAAAAGCATTTGCTGTCTTGAGATGCCAGGATGATGAAAAGATTTTGTTTGCATCATACATGATACAAGGTGAGGCATTCAACTGGTGGCGGATGTTGGAACATAAATATGAGCAGGATAGGGAGCCACTCACTTGGGAAAGATTTCGAGGAGCATTTTATGATAAGTATTTTCCTCGGAGTGTAAGGACGCAGAAAGAGCAGGAGTTTATTCACCTAAAGCAAAGAAATATGACTGTTGCAGAATATGAAGCCAAATTTACCGAGCTAGCCAAATTTGTTCCAAAGTTAGTCGAAGATGAACTAGATCGAACGCATAAATTTGAGATGGGACTAAAGACTGAAATTAGAAAGCAAGTGGTACCTTATGAATTGACTACCTATGCAGCTGTGGTAAATAAGGCTTTAATAATTGAAAGGGAAGTTATTGATGAACGGTTGGAAAGGAAAAGAAATCAAAAGAAGAGAAACAGGTCAAATGAATTTCAGGGGCAGAGCAATGAAAATGCCGAAAGTTCAAACAAGAAATCCACGAGTGACAACCTTAAGCAGATGAATATCAATAAATGTTCCAGATGTGGTAAGGCTCATGCTGACAAGGATTGCCATTGGAACACCGGTGCCTGTTTTAGATGTGGTAAGATAGGTCATAAAATTGTAGACTGCCCACAAAGAAACGAAAATAGATCTACTCAGGCAATGGAAGGAAGCCAGGGGCCAAAGTCTCAAGGAAGAGTATTTGCACTTACACAGCAAGATGCACAGGCTTCTGATGTGTTGACGACAGGTATTAATCTAGTCCCAATATTTATTTCTATTTATTGTCTAACCATACCCACTGCTCTTTGTTAGATAACTCATTATACTGCTAGAAAAGATTAAATAGTTACATAACATTTTTGATTAGTTGTCAAAAGAAGAATATGAACTTTTAAATTTCGAAAGTGTTCACACGGATTAAGACATAATAATGAATGTACCAATAAGCAAGTAATTCTAGGAAAAAAAAATCTAGACTTGACATGGGTATGTTGAGGTTTAAACCAGTGTGTGCAGAGGAAGTGTGGTGAATGAAATTATTTGACATTGGTCAGACAAGACGACTTTGATTTGAAGAGTGTTATGACTTGATTTGAAAGAAGTATTTTCTACTCTTGAATTGCATGTACGAAAATTTCGTGGACGAAATTTCTTTTAAGGGAGGAAGGATGTGAGACCCCGGAACTGGGTCCGGTCCATTTGACCGGCCCAGTCCCAGGTTTCGGCCTCACGTGCGTTGCACGTGAGGCACTGGGATGGAAGGATCCATCCCGAAGAAGGAGGAAGCCCTGTTTTTAGGGCTTCTTCTCCTTCTCTTTGAGGCCACCCGAGTCCTCTCTTCTTCCTCGTGCAGCCGCCCAAGAGGGAGAGAGAGGGAGAGAGAGAGGGAGGGAGCCGTCGAAGCCGGATTTCTTTTTTGGGTTTGCCGCCGGAAGGGAGCCGCCGGATCTTCGCCGGGGCTGAGGTAAGGATTCTAGCTTCACCGCTTTGTTATACCATTTGATAAAAGAAGAAGAAGAAGAAGAAGAAGAAGAAGAAGAAGAGAGAAGGAAAAGGAGGGGGAGGCACCTGTGGCAGTCGGCATGCCTTCGGCCACAGGCGTCGCCGGCCCTCAGTGGCGGCCACCTTTAGGACCGGAGAGCACCACCTTCCCTTGTTCCTCCTCTCTGTTCAGTGAAAACAAAGAAGGAATAGTGGAAGGAGAAAGAGAGAAAGAAAGAAAGAAAGAAAGGAGAAGAGAGGGAAGAAGGAGAAGGCCGACTGCTGCGGGCTTTTCCTCTTCTCCCGTGCGCATACCTCCTCCGTGGGAAGGAGAGAGCCGGCCGCCGCGGGCGCCGCCGGCCTCGTCTTGACGTCTCTCGAGCTCGCCGACCTCCCTTTGCGGGAGAAGAAAGAAGAAGAAAGAAAGGGGGGAGGAGAAGAAGTCGGGAGAAGAGGAGGAGGAGGAAGAAAAAAAAGAAAAAGAAAAAGAAAAGGGAAGGGAAGGAAAGAAAAGAAAAGAAAAAGAAAAGAAAAGAAAAGAAAAGCAAGAAAAAGAAAAGAAAAAAATAAATAAATAAATAAAGGGAGAGGATGGTTTACGGGTATGAACCCGAATCCGAACCCGAACCCGGAGGGGGCTAGACACTTCTGCAGGGTCGGCCCTGGGAGAATGTTAAAATTTAAGTTTTATATATATTGTGATGAATTTTAAAAGAAAAATATGATTTTTGGATATTAGGTTCTGCGAGGGATTTGTGAGATTAATTGGACTTGTTGTGGATCGCGTTCGATGTAAGTAATGAACTGCCTTCTCTAGACTCTTCATTTATATAATATTATTTTTGCATCGAATAATTTGTTAATGAATTTATATGGGATTTATGAATTTTACGAGATGATGCTTTGAATGAAAAATGGATATGTGAATTAGAATAATATTTTTCGGACTATTGTTACATTACTGTTTTTGCATCGTGTATGCATATTTAGATCGGATTATGATATATCTATTATGTTACAAAAGAATTTTGATGTGCATCAGATTTAGAACTCTCAGCCTGGCTATGTTCTGGACCCTGCCAATAGGGGGTTATGCATTGGCAATTCTGGCCCCACCAGAGGGTATAAGTGTGGTATTCTGGCCCACTCCGCAGGGTTATAAGTGCGGTATTCTGGCCCACTCCGCAGGGTATAAGTGCGGTTCTGTTTCTGGCCTAGCCACAGGGTATAAGTATGGTCGTAGCTAAAGGCTGATGAGATGAATATGATTTGTTTCGAATCAGATTTATGATTATGGATATAGATATTCGAAAAAAATACGAATTTTAATGAATTTGTGCTTGAAAAGAAATTGATTATGTTATTATGTTGATTCATCGTAATTTGTATTTATATTTTATGTTATTATATGAATTGACTAGTTAAGGTGTTTATTACTTACTGGACTGTCTAGCTCATTATACAATTTCTTGTTGTTTTACAGATTCCGAGAACTAACCTATCGGGGATTTAAAATGGGAGAGCGACTAGAAGAACTGAAGCATAAGTTATCCTAGATTAGGCTTTATTTAAATTGATGTTTTATATTTATTGTTCCGCTGCGTATTTAGAACTGTGAGACTATATAATTTGTGTCAGTCAATGGAATAAGATTGCATTTATTTCAGCTGAATTATTTTATTTATATAACTGAGACGTTTGGTTCAGATGCCTTGCATGCTCGTGGGGAGAGTTTCCTACGGGTGTGCGGCGGTTGGCGCGGACCCTCGGCTCGCGATCTCGGGCCGGGGGCGTGACAACTTTTATGGTATCAGAGCATAATTGGATAAATTATGAGATAAGAAAATCTGACATGACATGAGTGTAGGTGGGTAGACACTAGGGACATTGGGACGTTAGTTTATATGATGATTGTAGCAACTATTCTATGTACTGGTAATGCTGCTATTTGATAGACATAGGTCAGGATGCCTCCACGTCGGACGAGAAAGACTACTCGCAGAGCTACTAATAAGGCACCCAACCCGCAAAATGAGAGCACACCCCAACAAGCTGGTAACACCCCTCAGCAGGAGAGAGTCGTCAATCCTGCTAGTGATACTCAGACAGGACAACAAGAGCCAGGCCTAGGCCAAGTTATGCAGACCATAGTGGGCCTTATGCAGATGCAACAGCAAGTGCAACAGCAGTTGCTCCAACAACAAGCACAGTTGCCCCAGACACAGCCACAGCAAGGACGAGGGGAACAGTGTGAACAACGTAGCAGTATAGCTGAATTTAAGAGGCTGGCTCCTCCAGCTTTCAAGGGGACTACAGAACCGTTGGAAGCAGATAATTGGCTTATAGAGATGGAAAAAGCATTTGCTGTCTTGAGATGCCAGGATGATGAAAAGATTTTGTTTGCATCATACATGATACAAGGTGAGGCATTCAACTGGTGGCGGATGTTGGAACATAAATATGAGCAGGATAGGGAGCCACTCACTTGGGAAAGATTTCGAGGAGCATTTTATGATAAGTATTTTCCTCGGAGTGTAAGGACGCAGAAAGAGCAGGAGTTTATTCACCTAAAGCAAAGAAATATGACTGTTGCAGAATATGAAGCCAAATTTACCGAGCTAGCCAAATTTGTTCCAAAGTTAGTCGAAGATGAACTAGATCGAACACATAAATTTGAGATGGGACTAAAGACTGAAATTAGAAAACAAGTGGTACCTTATGAATTGACTACCTATGCAGGCTGTGGTAAATAAGGCTTTAATAATTGAAAGGGAAGTTATTGATGAACGGTTGGAAAGGAAAAGAAATCAAAAGAAGAGAAATAGGTCAAATGAATTTCAGGGGCAGAGCAATGAAAACGCCGAAAGTTCAAATAAGAAATCCACGAGTGACAACCTTAAGCAGATGAATATCAATAAATGTTCCAGATGTGGTAAGGCTCATGCTGACAAGGATTGCCATTGGAACACCGGTGCCTGTTTTAGATGTGGTAAGATAGGTCATAAAATTACAGACTGCCCACAAAGAAACGAAAATAGATCTACTCAGGCAATGGAAGGAAGCCAGGGGCCAAAGACTCAAGGAAGAGTATTTGCACTTACACAGCAAGATGCACAGGCTTCTGATGTGTTGACGACAGGTATTAATCTAGTCCCAATATTTATTTCTATTTATTGTCTAACCATACCCACTGCTCTTTGTTAGATAACTCATTATACTGCTAGAAAAGATTAAATAGTTACATAACATTTTTGATTAGTTGTCAAAAGAAGAATATGAACTTTTAAATTTCGAAAGTGTTCACACGGATTAAGACATAATAATGAATGTACCAATAAGCAAGTAATTCTAGGAAAAAAAAATCTAGACTTGACATGGGTATGTTGAGGTTTAAACCAGTGTGTGCAGAGGAAGTGTGGTGAATGAAATTATTTGACATTGGTCAGACAAGACGACTTTGATTTGAAGAGTGTTATGACTTGATTTGAAAGAAGTATTTTCTACTCTTGAATTGCATGTACGAAAATTTCGTGGACGAAATTTCTTTTAAGGGAGGAAGGATGTGAGACCCCGGAACTGGGCCCGGTCCATTTGACCGGCCCAGTCCCAGGTTTCGGCCTCACGTGCGTTGCACGTGAGGCACCGGGATGGAAGGATCCATCCCGAAGAAGGAGGAAGCCCTGCTTTTAGGGCTTCTTCTCCTTCTCTTTGAGGCCACCCGAGTCCTCTCTTCTTCCTCGTGCAGCCGCCCAAGAGGGAGAGAGAGGGAGAGAGAGAGGGAGGGAGCCGTCGGAGCCGGATTTCTTTTTCGGGTTTGCCGCCGGAAGGGAGCCGCCGGATCTTCGCCGGGGCTGAGGTAAGGATTCTAGCTTCACCGCTTTGTTATAACCATTTGATAAAAGAAGAAGAAGAAGAAGAAGAAGAAGAAGAGAGAAGGAAAAGGACGGGGAGGCACCTGTGGCAGTCGGCATGCCTTCGAACACAGGCGTCGCCGGCCCTCAGTGGCGGCCACCTTGAGGATCGGAGAGCACCACCTTCCCTTGTTCCTCCTCTCTGTTCAGTGAAAACAGAGAAGGAATAGTGGAAGGAGAAAGAGAGAAAGAAAGAAAGAAAGAAAGGAGAAGAGAGGGAAGAAGGAGAAGGCCGACTGCTGCGGGCTTTTCCTCTTCTCCCGTGCGCATACCTCCTCCGTGGGAAGGAGAGAGCCGGCCCGCCGCGGGCGCCGCCGGCCTCGTCTTGACGTCTCTCGAGCTCGCCGACCTCCTTTGCGGGAGAAGAAAGAAGAAGAAAGAAAGGGGGGAGGAGAAGAAGTCAGGAGAAGAGGAGGAGGAGGAAGGAAAAAAGAAAAAGAAAAAGAAAAGGGAAGGGAAGGAAAGAAAAGAAAAGAAAAAGAAAAGAAAGAAAGAGAAAAGAAAAGAAAAGAAAAGAAAAGAAAAAAAAAGCAAGAAAAAGAAAAGAAATAAATAAATAAATAAATAAAGGGGGAGGATGGTTTACGGGTATGAACCCGAATCCGAACCCGAACCCGGAGGGGGCTAGACACTTCTGCGGGGTCGGCCCTGGAGAATGTTAAAATTTAAGTTTTATATATATTGTGATGAATTTTAAAAGAAAAATATGATTTTTGGATATTAGGTTCTGCGAGGGATTTGTGAGATTAATTGGACTTGTTGTGGATCGCGTTCGATGTAAGTAATGAACTGCCTTCTCTAGACTCTTCATTTATATAATATTATTTTTGCATCGAATAATTTGTTAATGAATTTATATGGGATTTATGAATTTTACGAGATGATGCTTTGAATGAAAAATGGATATGTGAATTAGAATAATATTTTTCGGACTATTGTTACATTATTGTTTTTGCATCGTATATGCATATTTAGATCGGTTTATGATATATCTATTATGTTACAAAAGAATTTTGATGTGCATCAGATTTAGAACTCTCAGCCTGGCTTTGTTCTGGACCCTGCCAATAGGAGGTTATGCGTTGGCAATTCTGGCCCCACCACAGGGTATAAGTGTGGTATTCTGGCCTACTCCGCAGGGTATAAGTGCGGTATTCTGGCCCACTCCGCAGGGTATAAGTGCGGTTCTGTTTCTGGCCTAGCCACAGGGTATAAGTATGGTCGTAGCTAAAGGCTGATGAGATGAATATGATTTGTTTCGAATCAGATTTATGATTATGCATATAGATATTTGAAAAAAATACGAATTTTAATGAATTTGTGCTTGAAAAGGAATTGATTATGTTATTATGTTGATTCATCGTAATTTGTATTTATATTTTATGTTATTATATGAATTGACTAGTTAAGGTGTTTATTACTTACTGGACTGTCTAGCTCATTATACAATTTCTTGTTGTTTTACAGATTCCGAGAACTAACCTATCGGGGATTTAAAATGGGAGAGCGACTAGAAGAACTGAAGCATAAGTTATCCTAGATTAGGCTTTATTTAAATTGATGTTTTATATTTATTGTTCCGCTGCGTATTTAGAACTGTGAGACTATATAATTTGTGTCAGTCAATGGAATAAGATTGCATTTATTTCAGCTGAATTATTTTATTTATATAACTGAGATGTTTGGTTAAGATGCCTTGCATGCTCGTGGGGAGAGTTTCCTACGGGTGTGCGGCGGTTGGCGCGGACCCCCGACTCGCGATCTCGGGCCGGGGGCGTGACAGATCATCAATCAGATCAGATCTTTAGATGTCTCTTTATGTTTCGTCAAGCCGACTACTATCATAAAATCTCTGCATGCATTCCACCAGATGGTCAATTAGTAGAATGATGGTCACTCTGCATAGATCCCCATTTAATTTTGCTTAAATTTGTAAAGCTTAGTTCGAGTTTATCATTTTTGTTTATATTTTTTGGAAGTTCGATCAGCTCCATAATAGAGAAGATCCCTCTCCAAGTTGGTCACTGTCCTTACTTCTTATGCTGGATATTCAGATTCGAGTAACGGCATCACTTCACCATTCACCACCGCTGAAATCATACTGAATTTTGTAGCTGAAAAAGTGCTTTCGAGCATGCTTCGTTTGGTACTTTCTGATCTTTGATTTGATATCAAGAACATCATCCATGATCCGCAAGATCTCAGGCCATGCACCAACCTTCTTCACAGTTCTTTCACCTTAGGTCATGAATTCTTTACCATACCTGAACCTGGAGCGCAACAAATGTCGCATATATGTAGAGTAAGACTACCGATCAAAGCAATAATAGTAATTCTTTAACTCTTGAAACTTTATTTAATCAATTTAAATCTAGATTTAAACAAATAATTCTCATAATCAATTGTTCCAAAGTGATATAAGTCCAAATATGCCAACTAATTATAATGATTCAATTCAAATAAAATGTTCAAACAAAACTAGTCTAACTAGTCCAAACCAAATGTCCAATAATTGCGAATGTTTCGTAGAACGCTCCCCCAAGTCTAGAGTAATCATTGGTCAAGATTTAAAAAATAGAAAAAAATAGAATAATGAGCTAAACCTGCCCACCAGCCCAGTAAGCAACATAACACAATAAAGTGGAGTTTAAACATGCCAAATAAATAATTAAATATCAAGATAATGACTAAAAATAAATCAAATTTTGCAATACATACATCTTTTCAAAATTCATTAATGTTATTTTCATAAACTAATATCATGCCCCCGCCTGCGCGGAGCACGTGAGGCACCCATGCCCGCATGAAGGCCACACGAGGGGGGAACACGGGGCTCTCCTACCAGATATTGTCCGGTTTCAGGGCTTTACGCAAGCGTCCTTCATCCCTCCTTGGTTTTGCTTTTCTTCCAAAACGCGTCTGCAGGATTTGGAGACATCCGCCTCATATGCCCAGGCTTTGGAACGAGTCTTTCCGATGTGAAATTATTGGGCCTCACACCCTTCCCAACATCGGACAAGAGCCGTCCTCGGCTCTGATACCAAATGTCACACCCCCACCTGTGCGGAGCATGTGAGGCACCCAATGCCCACGTGGGGGCCACATGAGGGGGGAAACATGGGGCTCCCCTATCTGATATTATTCAGTTTCGGAGCTTCACACAAGCGTCCTTCACCCCTCTCTGATTTTGTTTTCCATCCAAAATGCATCTGCAGGATTTGGAGACACCCGCCTCATATGCCCAGGCTCTGGAACGAGTCTTTTCGATGTGGGATTATTGGGCCTCACACTCTTTCCACCATCGAACAAGAGCCGTCCTCGGCTCTGATACCAAATGTCACACCCCCACCTGCACGGAGCACGTGAGGCACCCAGTGCCCACGTGGGGGCCACATGAGGGGGAAAACATGGGGATCTCCTACCAGATATTGTCCGATTTCGGGGCTTCACGCAAGCGTCCTTCACCCTTTCCCAATTTTGTTTTCCACCCAAAACGCATCTGTAGGATTTGGAGACACCTGCCTCATATGCCCAGGCTCTGGAACGAGTCTTTCCGATATGAAATTATTGGGCCTCATAAGTATTAAAGATTCAACAACAGGCCATGGCCACGTAACCGAGTAGCATGGGTCATATAGCAGATACAAGCTATACAAAGTGCCAAATAATAGATACCACTATTCTAACAATCGATGACTCAGTGTCGAAACCAGTTTATGAGATTACAAGTCGACAAGGCTAACGAATAATTCCTATTGATGGAGCTAGATAGTAACTGTGCTGAGAATACATTCATATAAAACAAATTTTTTATAAATTGTTAAGTATATTTTCCAAATCATATAACATATTTTAAAATAATTATTATCGTAACAATAACATGCCGAACCCATTTAATCAAAACAAATATCACGATAAAATTAATAAACTAATTATCACTTTACCAAAAATTGGAAAACATACTTTAAAATATTAGATTATTTACCTCTTCTAGTTTCAAAATTCTACTTTTCAGTCAGACGGATCAGGTTCATCCATTTTAATATCATTAAAATATAATTAATTTTATCATCTAGAAGCCAAGTAAAGTCAAAAATTAAAATACAATTGGGGATACGTATTGGAAACCCGCCCATGCCGCAGAAATTTCAAAACAAAATCAGATGGCAGCGGAATCGGCATAAGCGGGATCGACGTTCATCACATGAACGTGTTTCAAGAACCGTTCGTAGATAGATAAGGATTAAAACTTTTAAAACCTTTAGCAAGATCAGATCTTTACCTTGTGCGGGTAGATGATCACCGCAAACTGAAGTTCGTGGTTTTGGAAGAAGGTTCGCTTGAAGCCGTTCAAGTGTCCGGCCTCTACGGGTATCCACACGAAGCAGGAATCGATCCAAGCTTTCTATCTCCCCGGGGTGCTAGCTCCCTTGCAGAGATAACTTTGATGGCTGATCTCCTCTCTTTCTTTCAACTCTTGAATATGCTTGAAAGGAGGAAGAAGAAGGAGGGATAGAGGAAGAGGAACGAAGCCCCTGCAGCCTTTCTTTTCTTCCCTGCGTTGGAAGGAGGAAGAGAGGAGGAGGAGGCCGCCAATGGCTTCTTCTTTTCTTCCCTTTGCTTGCGGCTGAACCAAGGAGGAGGAGAGGGAGGCCACGGCTTGGAAGGGAGAGGATTCAATTCACCTAGGGCGCCGGCCCTTGCTCCCCTTTTAAAGCCATCTAGGGCTCCTACAATCTAGGAGCCCTAGAGTTATTTCCTAAGAGGGGGCGCCGGCCCCCTCTCTTCATCCCGCACCACATGGAAAGGGGAGGGGCGTACGCCCCTCCTTATGGTAAACCCTAATCCTTATTAAGTAAGGATTGGGATGCCCTAATGTGGTCAAGCCCTAATCCAATTAGGCTTAGCCCAAGGGTGAACCATTTTTGGGTTTGATCCATGCAATGTCCTAATCCAATTAGGACTCAATGAATCATGACTCTATTGAACCCTTCAATCCTAACCCAATTAGGAGTCATTAGATTAATAATTAATTAGGACTTAAGAAACCCTAATCCAATTAGGATTTAGATAATTTTAGTCCTAATCCAATTAGGACTCTAATTTGAATCCGAAGTCCTAATCCGATTAGAACTCTGGGAATCCTACTCCAAGTAGGAATTCAAATTTAATTCTAAACTCCTAATCCAATTAGGATTGTAGGAATCCTACTCCAAGTAGGAATCCCAGTCCTATTCCAAATAGGACTCCCAGTCCTAATCCAATTAGGACTCTAGGAATTCTACTCCAAGTAGGATTCGTGTTTTAAGTCTAATTAATCAATTTCCTTTCCTTTTTCAACCTTTTATCAATCGAATTGATTACTCGTGATTCATAATCACTTTCCAACCATCGGATCGGTCAATACTTCTAGTGTGTGTGACCCCATAGGTTCTATTCTGACTGGTAGTGAGATATATTGCGATCTCTATCACAATATCATTGAAAACTCCTTTCAATGGGTTGGAACGATTCCAACTCTACTCATTAGGGTTAATCGATCATCGAGATAATCCCTGTGAGTCCCACCATCCACCAGTGACACCTAGCAGCATGTAGTGGCTACCCAGCAGAATAGAATGATGAACCTCTAGGTGCAGTTATTATGTGATACAGTCCTACTATCGTGGATCCCTACAGGACGGAGGTCATGGACAACTCGTCAAACCCCATTGTCTGTCATATGTGAAGATTTATTCGACTTAAGTTCGAGAGTGGAAAACTCTTTCTCCACTGTGCATACTGCCCCGGCTGAGGTCTTAAGAACTGAGTCTTATAAATCACATAGGATCTCTCCTTATCTATCAAGGTCGATAGATTCCTTATAGGTACATACCCTACTCCTACAGTGAACCTACTGCAGCCAATCTACACTGCATGGACCCATATGGCTAGAGACCATGTATGTGTGCAGTCAAACTACAATAACCTCACTGTGAGTAGCCGAAGCACCGCAGGTCAAAGGACCAGTCACACTACTGCAACATCAAGCAAGTCACTGACGAGTGGATAGACATCCAAGTGACTTCTTGTATTGGTCACGCTCAGTACCCTTGTTCTCTAACAAGCACCTGCACTATTACTTCAGTGTCCCACACCGTGGACTCGAGTCTCGTTCATCCATAAGGAAAGTAATGTGTGCACTGATCTCATCGGATCGATCACCGCCCTCGTGATGATCCATCGATCAGGAGCATTCAGAAATTAATCACCAATGATGCATGGCTCAAATTCTTAACTCTTAAGAATATGCATCATCATCTTATTAATTCTTGGACAATTCATAGACACATAAACAATATGAATGAAAAAGATGCCTTTTATTTATTCAATAATAATAAAGTCAAATACCAATTATGTCCCAGAATTAATAATGTGTCAGCCAAAATTAGCTTCTAGGGCATACATCTAACAATCTCCCACTTGCACTAAAGCCAATCAATCATATATCTTAGTCCCATCTTCTCAAGGTGGGCTTCAGTCTTTTGCTGACTTAGCTGTTTAGTGAATGGGTCTGCCACGTTGTCCGCGGAGTCTATTCTCTGCACTTCGACATACTTCTTCTCAACATACTTCTTCGACATACTTCTTCTCAACTTAGCTGTTTAGCTTGGACTTCTGATGAGACCTTGGCTCCTTAGCAAGAGCTATGGCGCCATTATTATCGCAGTAGAGTGTTATAGCATCTGATGACATTACATCCAATTCCGCAATGAATTTCTTGAACCAGAAGCCTTCTTTAGCAGCTTCAGAGGCGGCGATGTATTCAGCTTCCATAGTAGAATCAGCAATGATCGGTTGTTTAGAACTTTTCCAATTCACCGTACCACCATTGCACAAGAACACATATTCAGATGTTGACTTCCTATCATCGACATCAGTCATGAAGTCTGAATCTGTGTACCCTTCTACCTTCAACTCTGATGATCCTCCAAAGATCAAGAATAAATCTTTAGTTCTTCTCAAGTACTTAAGAATATTCTTCACAGCTGTCCAGTGTTCTTCACCTGAATTTGACTGATCTCTGCTTGTGACACTCACAGCAAGAGCTATATCAGGTCGTGTACATAGCATGGCATACATGAGGCTCCCTATTGCTGATGCATACGGAATCTTGCTCATGCGTTGAATCTCTTCAGATGTGTTGGGGCACATCTTCTTGGAGAGATGAATTCCATGCCTAAGGGGTAAGAGACCCCTTTTGGAGTTTTCCATGCTGAACCTTTTCAGCACTTTCTCTATATACATTTTCTGTGATAGGCCAAGCATCCTTTTAGATCTATCTCTATAGACTTTTATTCCCAAAATATAGGATGCTTCCCCAAGGTCTTTCATGGAGAACTCTTTTGACAACCAGACCTTGACCGAGGTTAGCATGGGAATATCATTTCCTATCAGGAGGATGTCGTCCACATACAGTACGAGAAATACGACAGCGCTTCCACTAACCTTTTTGTAAACACACGGTTCCTCTTCGTTTTTGATGAAATCAAACGTTTTGATTGCGTCATCGAAACGAGTGTTCCAACTCCGAGATGCTTGCTTTAGTCCATAAATAGACTTTTGCAGCTTGCAGACATTGTGATCTCCATCACTGGAAGTGAAACCCAGAGGCTGTTCCATATAGATATCTTCTTCAAGATATCCATTTAGGAAAGCAGTTTTCACATCCATCTGCCAGATTTCATAATCATGAAATGCTGCAATGGCAAGCAATGTTCGGATGGATTTCAGCATGGCTACAGGTGAAAAGGTCTCCTGATAGTCAATGCCTTCGCGTTGACTATACCCTTTCGCTACCAGCCTTGCCTTAAAGGTCTCTACCTTTCCATCCGAACCTATTTTCTTTTTGTAGATCCATTTGCATCCAATAGGTACAATACCTTCTGGTGGATCTACTAAGGTCCAGACTTGGTTGGAATGCATGGAGTCTAATTCTGACTTCATAGCTTCCAACCATTTCTTAGAATCGACATCAGATATCGCCTCGTTGTAGGTTTTGGGATCCTGTATGTGATCCTATCTCCCACTAGGAACATTTCCTCGGTATCCTCTTCTAGTATACCTAAGTATCTATCGGGAGGATGGGAGACCCTACTTGATCTGCGAGGTGGTTGAGGGACATCGTGTACTGGCTCTGTATTAATAGGTTCGATAGGATCAATGACTCGTTGCTTTTCAGAGACTTTCTCTTCAAGCTCAATTTTCCTCCCACTGCCTCTATCAAGGATAAACTGGTTTTCCAAGAAGATGGCATGACGGCTCACAAACACATTGTGCTCCTCTGAGACGTAAAAATTGTATCCTAATGACTCTTTAGGATATCCTATAAAACGAGCACTTATGGTCCTAGCCTCTAGTTTGTCCGCCTGTAATCTTTTGACGTGGGCCGGACATCCCCAAATCTTGAGATGACCAAGACTTGGTTTCTTACCATGCCATATCTCATACGGTGTGGTAGGAACGGATTTAGAGGGAACTCTATTAAGTAGATATACTGCGGTAAGTAAGGCATCTCCCCAAAGAAACATCGGTAGATCAGTGAAGCTCATCATGGACCGGACCATATCCAATAGAGTCTGATTTCTCCTCTCTGACACCTCGTTGAGTTGAGGTGTACCCGGAGGAGTCCATTGTGAGACTATGCAATTGTCCTTGAGATAGTCCCGGAATTCTCCACTAAGGTATTCTCCTCCTCGATCTGATCGAAGAGCCTTAAGGGGTTTTCCGGTTTGTTTTTCTACTTCATTTTTGAACTCTTTGAACTTTTCGAAAGATTCAGATTTGTGTCTCATAAGATACACATACCCATACCGTGAATAATCATCGGTAAAGGTAATGAAGTATGAATAACGTCCTCTGGCTAGCACATCGAATGGGCCACAATCTGTATGTACCAGGGTAAGTATTTCAGTGGTCCTCTCCCCATGTCCTACAAAGGATAATCTGGCCATTTTTCCTTGAAGACAGGACTCGCAAACTGGATATGACTCGGAAGTCAATGAGCCGAGAAGCCCATTTTTATCCATTTTGTTCATTCTGTCCTCTCCAATATGGCCAAGCCTGAGGTGCCACAAATATTTTTGGTTTATCTCATCCCTGGATCTTTTGGATCCTTTGGCACTCACTTCTTGCTCAGACACATTTATAGATACATCCATATGCAAATGATAGAGACTGTCAATCATAAAACCACGTGCGACTATTTTATTTCTGAAATAAATAGAACAGCAGTCTTTGTCAAATGTAAAAACATGACCTTCCTGTGCTAGACATGAAACAGAAATCAAATTTCTGCTAGCAGCAGGTACATAATAGCAGTCTCTAAGTAATAAATTAAAACCAGACGGTAGTCGCAGATGGTAGGTGCCCACAGCCACAGCAGTAACTTTTGCCCCGTTGCCAACCCGAAGGGTTACCGCACCTTCCGCCAGCCTTCTACTTTTCTTTAGACCCTGCATGGTAGTGCATAGATGAGCACTAGAACCAGAATCTATAACCCAACTAGAATTAGAAGAAACCGTTAGATTAGTTTTAATTATGAGCAAGTCTATACCTTCTGAAGGTGTGTCACCTTTCTTGTTCTTCAGGCTCTCGAGGTATGAAGGACAGTTCCTCTTCCAGTGGCCGTCGACATTGCAGTGGAAACATTTTCCTTTGTCATTGGTCCTTTTCTTTTGAACTTCCTTCTTTGGCTTATTGTCTTTCTTCTGCTTCTTAGCAGGCTTCTTTTTCTTCCAAGTAGACTTTCTCTTGGAACCAAAAGTCAACTCAGCAGCAAGGACATTGCCCCTTGAACCTTTCAAGGCACCCTCAGCAGTTACCAACATATTTATCAGTTCAGTCTTAGTGCATTCAATCTTATTCATGTGGTAGTTTACTATAAACTGACCAAATGAATCAGGAAGGGATTGAAGGATCAGATCAACTTGCAATTCCTTGTGCATGTTCATACCGAGCTTCTCAAGCTCCTCTAGGTCCTTGATCATAGTCAGACCGTGATCATGGACGGACTGCCCCTCGCGCATCTTTGCTTTGAAGAGCCTCTTGGACACTTCAAAACGAGCTGTGCGACTCTGCTCACCATACAACTCTTGCAGGTGTGCCAGTATGTCCCTAGCAGTCTTCATATTTTCATGCTGGCATTGTAGTTCATTGGACATGGATGCCATGATATAGCACTTGACCCTAGTGTCATCGTCTGTCCACTTCTCATGCGTCGTACGCTGATCAGCGGTCGGACGTGCTGGTAATGCGGGGATGTCATTGTCGAGCACATAGCCTATTTTCTCGCAACTCAGAACAATTTTGAGATTCCTAAGCCAGTCTCTGTAATTGGTACCGGTCAATCGGTTGATCTCAAGAATACGGGTCAAAGGGTTTTGAGGCTGACATTATGATCTGCAGAGAGTAAAGATTCTAGTTAGACTTTTGTACTTGATCCTAATCTGTTCTAAGGTCTTTCAGAACAAATGTAACTCCCACTATTTTCTCGAATTCCTCACACTCCCCTGGTAGGAAAACGAAAATCCCACACGACTAGGATTTCTAGTGGATACTGCAGTCCAACCGATTTACATGCCACCTCACCTAACAGTTATTGGTGACACATAGATTGATGAATGTACAACTCTTGTACAATGCTTCTCAAGCATGTTGTAGTACAACTTGGTCTCTAAGCCATGAAAACCTCACCTAACAGTTATTGGTCCCATTTCTTAATTAAGTCAAACCCACCGTATAACCGTGGGAATAAAGTCGTCATTGGGTCCTCACCTAACAGTTATTGGTGCCCAACCCTACCTTTACCCTACAACATCTCATGTCTATAGAGAGGTCTAGCCCCCCGATGCAACTTGCCCACTGTGTCCAGCCGAGACAAATCAACATCAGAAAGACCTTAGCAGCTCTACTACGGTGGAAGACCTATAGACTTAATATTGGTTAATCAGGTCTTAGTGTTTGCAACTTGAGCTCTTCATAAGAGGTAATCGAACAATTGGCCAGGTAAGCAGGTGGGAGGCTCCCCTTACTCAGAGAGTAAGGTCCTAATTAAGTAACCACCTTTCATGCTTTCCTAGACACCAATTAGATCAATTAATCTAATATGACTCGCTCATGTTGGTTCACTCTCGACTTGATTGAGGAGGTTTTAATTTAGGTCTCAATTGGGTTTGCTACATCACATGTAAACCTATCTACCCGACTCTCATTCACATCACATGCAAACGGCACATTGCAGGCAGTTATAATCGCAGCAATAATTAAAGCTAAACTTTAAATGGGTGATGATCATGGATTCTAATTAGGTCGTATTACAAGCACATGCACGTCAATCGATCAATTGGTCTTCAATTCTTGAATTGGTTCCAAGCCTCCTTGATTCGATCCTCGACCAACTCTTGATCCAATCGCCATCAACCGCTTAGACCCCTGTTCATCTCATGCATCATCTTCGACTTGATCATTGACGTACATCACATCACAGAAATACAACTAGATATAAAATAAAAATAATAATAAATTACATCTCCCTTTTAGGAGGCACGCAGGCCTCTCAAAATATTAAATAAGATGCATGCAAGCATCTGAAAAATTACATGACATTGCAGATCACATCGCAGGTCTTTACATTTAATACCAAAAGGGTTTGAATCCTATGATCATCACCATATGCAACAATTATAATTTTCAGATCTGAGAATTAATTGATTATGTTATGACATAGGTTGCTGATCATGCTAATCATGATTCTAAACTTTGTAATCTCATTAACAATGCAATTAGAATCATCATCTTATCACATAAAAATCAGCATGCAAAAATACAGCAACCTTGAAAAATCTGCATGCAGAAATTTTCAGCACGCATAATCCTTCAATTTTCAGATCTAAGATGCCTTTAGATAATTAATTCTTACCTTAATCTACGAAGCCTAGGCTCTGATACCACTGTTGGAAACCCGCCCATGCCGCAGAAATTTCAAAACAAAATCAGATGGCAGCGGAATCGGCATAAGCGGGATCGACGTTCATCACATGAACGTGTTTCAAGAACCGTTCGTAGATAGATAAGGATTAAAACTTTTAAAACCTTTAGGAAGATCAGATCTTCACCTTGTGCGGGTAGATGATCACTGCAAACTGAAGTTCGTGATTTTGGAAGAAGGTTCGCTTGAAGCCGTTCAAGTGTCCGGCCTCTACGGGTATCCACACGAAGCAGGAATCGATCCAAGCTTTCTATCTCCCCGGGGTGCTAGCTCCCTTGCAGAGATAACTTTGATGGCTGATCTCCTCTCTTTCTTTCAACTCTTGAATATGCTTGAAAGGAGGAAGAAGAAGGAGGGATAGAGGAAGAGGAACGAAGCCCCTGCAGCCTTTCCTTTCTTCCCTGCGTTGGAAGGAGGAAGAGAGGAGGAGGAGGCCGCCAATGGCTTCTTCTTTTCTTCCCTTTGCTTGCGGCTGAACCAAGGAGGAGGAGAGGGAGGCCACGGCTTGGAAGGGAGAGGATTCAATTCACCTAGGGCGCCGGCCCTTGCTCCCCTTTTAAAGCCATCTAGGGCTCCTACAATCTAGGAGCCCTAGAGTTATTTCCTAAGAGGGGGCGCCGGCCCCCTCTCTTCATCCCGCACCACATGAAAAGGGGAGGGGCGTACGCCCCTCCTTATGGTAAACCCTAATCCTTATTAAGTAAGGATTGGGATGCCCTAATGTGGTCAAGCCCTAATCCAATTAGGCTTAGCCCAAGGGTGAACCATTTTTGGGTTTGATCCATGCAATGTCCTAATCCAATTAGGACTCAATGAATCATGACTCTATTGAACCCTTCAATCCTAACCCAATTAGGAGTCATTAAATTAATAATTAATTAGGACTTAAGAAATCCTAATCCAATTAGGATTTAGATAATTTTAGTCCTAATCCAATTAGGACTCTAATTTGAATCCGAAGTCCTAATCCGATTAGAACTCTGGGAATCCTACTCCAAGTAGGAATTCAAATTTAATTCTAAACTCCTAATTTAATTAGGATTGTAGGAATCCTACTCCAAGTAGGAATCTCAGTCCTATTCCAAATAGGACTCCCAATCCTAATCCAATTAGGACTCTAGGAATTCTACTCCAAGTAGGATTCGTGTTTTAAGTCTAATTAATCAATTTCCTTTCCTTTTTCAACCTTTTATCAATCGAATTGATTACTCGTGATTCATAATCACTTTCCAACCATCGGATCGGTCAATACTTGATAGAGATCAAGGGGCTGGCCGAATGGTTCAAGCTAATTCCAAAGATCCATTACAAGGAATTGGAGGTCCAATGACTAGAGCAAGGGCAAAACAAATGAAAGAAGCTTTATATGGACTAGTCATGGAAATTCAAGAGAAGGAGGCTGCTCTAGAAGACTCTAAGGCTTCACCAAGATTGATCACTTATCTTTACATAGTAAATGCTGAAGAACAAAGCTTGGAGCCATTAAACAAGGCTGATCCACGTGGAGATGCTATTTAGGCCCATTTTTTGTGGGTACTTTTGGGCTTGAGTCTTGTTGTGTTCCTAATTACTTGTACATGAAGTTTTGACTTGTCAACTCGTTTCTCCTAAGTTATTCATGTACTTCGTAGTTAGGAACCTTGAAAGTTGTGTCATTTATTATTTTGAAGTTGTAACTTGGAAGTTGTGACTTGGAAAACGTTTTTTACTTATTGCCTTGGAAAGGGGATGGTGTCCTTTCCAATAGCTTAGTTTGAAGCCTATATAAAGGCTGCCATATGTAACCAAGGGATTATTATGAATGAATTAAAGTGTTGGCAAGCTTTGCTATGCTCTTTTGTGTTCTTGGATTAGAATACAAAATTCTGACTTATCAAAGGGAGTGATCAACCTTTGTGGCGTCTTCAAGGATTAGGGTTTTAAGGACTTAGTTTCCTTAGAGTTCTAATCTGATCTCCTACAACTTGTTTTTCTAGCGATCTCGGGGCAAGTATAGCAAATTGATTCAAGGGTTCCTAGGGCAGGTCTCCTGGTGGGTTCTTGTCATTTGGTATCAGAGCTTTGGTTCTTGAAATCAGGTTACTTATCCTTTATCATCTTTGTTCCTTTGTTCTTATTTTATTTCTTTAAGCTTCTTTGTCCGTTCTCTTATATCTGTTTTTTTTTCAGTTCCTTGTGTTTCTTGTTTCCTCTAATCTGTTTTGTTCTTTAATCTTCTGTTACTTAGTTTGATTCAAAAAAAAAAAAAAAAAAGACGAAAAAAAAAAACGAAAAAAAAAACGAAAAAAAAAGAAAAGAAAAGAAAGAAAGAAAGAAAGAAAGAAAGAAAGAAAGAAGGTTATTGATTAAGGGGCATTAATTACAAGGCTGTTTGTTTCACTTGTTCCAAAGCTGAAGACCCCTTGTTGCAAGGTTGTTTCACTTGTTACAAGACCGTTTTACGTATTACAAGGCTGCTTAGCTTGTTCTTATTTCTCCTTGCTTTCTAGTTGTTTCTATTACATATCCTTTACTTCCTTTTGAAGTCTTCTTATGTTCTTGATGCTTTAAGACAATTTTTCTTGTGAGTACCATTTGCCTCATCGAAGTCCTTAAAATTCTGATTTTCTTGGAGATTTGCCACCATCCATCTGATCGCTCTTTGTGATTTGTTGATTTTGATTCTTTCAAGAACATAAAGAGGGCTGGCTTGAGTGGTAAAAGGCAAGAGTGTGAGTTCATCATCAAGAAAAAGCCATAAAAGAGTGTCCACCCGAGAGAGGAGTGTGTGAGGACCTATTCTGTTTATACTAATCTTTTGATTGCAGCATACAAAGATGAGTAGTGGAGGTAGTGAACAACCAGATGTTGATATGAAGTTATGGATGAAAGCCATTGCTGATCAACTTACTAAGCTTGGTGCACGAATGGATGATTTGGAATCACCAAGCAGAATCAAACCTTTGAGGGGGCAGATGTTTGAAGATGATGAAGAAGATTTAGATTATGAATCTTACTCTAGAAGGGGAAAGAAGGCCGATGATTCAAAAGATAATAATCTGGGCAGCATCAAGATGAAGATTCCTATCTTTCAAGGAAAGAATGATCCCGAACTTTACTTGGAATGGGAGAGAAAAGTTGAACATGTGTTTGATTGTCACAACTATTCAAATGAGAAAAAGGTGAAATTGGCAGCCGTTGAGTTCACGGATTATGCAAGCATATGGTGGGATCAATTGATGATTAGTCGGCGAAGGATTGGAGAAAGGCCAATTCGGTCATGGGAAGATATGAAATTGGTAATGCGCAAGAGATTTGTACCTAGCCATTACTATAGAGATTTACATAGAAAGTTACAAGGGCTGGTTCAAGGCTCCATGAGTGTGGAAGACTATTATAAAGAAATGGAGATGGCAATGATTAAAGCTAATATAGAGGAAGATCGAGAGGCTACCATGGCAAGATTTATTGGAGGCTTAAACAAAGATGTTGCTGATGTGGTTGAATTGCAACACTATGTGGAGATGGAGGAGCTGTTGCACAAGGCCATCAAAATAGAAAAGCAAATCAAGTCCAAAGGATCCAAATCGGGTTTGGCTTCTAGTTCCACATGGAAGTCTAATTGGAAGGATAACAAATCTGCCTCAAAAACAAAAGAAGATGCAAAGCCAAAAGATTCGGTTGCTATTTCAAAAGGTAAAACCGAAACTAACACTTCTTCTAAATCACGTAATGTTAAGTGTTTTAGGTGCCAAGGATTTGGGCATATTGCTTTCCAATGCCCAAACAAGAGGATTATGATTATGTTGGAGAATGGTGACATTGAAAGTGCTAGTTCAAGTGAGGATGAGATGCCACCCTTAGAAAATTGCAGTGATATTGACATTGAAGAACCTGTACATGGAGATATGTTGGTGACAAGAAGAGCACTAAGCATCCAGCCTAAGGATGATGGTGATAAGGAGCAACGTGAACATATTTTCCATACTAGATGTCATGTGAAGGGAAAGGTATGTACCATGATTATTGATAGCGGAAGCTGCACTAATGTTGCTAGTACTTTGTTAGTAGATAAGCTGGAGTTACCCACCATGAAGCATCCTAATCCATACAAGTTGCAATGGTTAAATGAATGTGGAGAAGTGAGGGTAAACAAGCAAGTGCTCGTTTCATTTTCAATTGGCAAATACACAGATGAGATTCTTTGTGATGTGGCACCAATGCATGCTAGTCATATTTTGCTTGGACGACCATGGCAGTTTGATAGGAAGGTTACACACAATGGATACAAAAACCATTATTCTTTTATGATGAACAACCGCACTGTAGTCCTAACCCCTCTCAAACCTTTGCAAGCTTATGAAGATCAGATTCGGATAGCGAGAGAGTGTAAAAAGAGAGAAGGTGAGTCCGAGAGGAAAAATGCAAATGAAAGGAGTGAGACTGAGAGCAGAGAGAAAAGTATTCAAAAAAAAGAGAAAAGTAAAAAAATGAGTGTGTTTGCTGAAAAAAATGAGTTTAAGAGTGTTATGTTCTCAAGACAGCAACTACTTGTACTTATGTACAAGGATGTTTATCTTTCTACTAACGATCTTAACCCCTCCTTGCCTAGTGTTGTTGTGACTTTATTGCAGGAATTTGAGGACATATTTCCAAAAGAGATTCCTAATGGACTACCACCCTTAAGAGGCATTGAGCATCAAATAGACTTCATGCCCGGTTCTACCATTCCAAACAGACCTGCATATAGAGCTAATCCCGAAGAAACAAAGGAAATCCAAAGGCAAGTGGATGAGCTGGTGAAAAAGGGAATTGTCAGAGAAAGTCTTAGCCCATGTTCGGTTCCTGTCATCCTAGTCCCAAAGAAAGATGGAACATGGCGCATGTGTGTGGATTGCCGAGCCATCAACAAAATAACAGTTAAGTATAGACATCCTATCCCAAGATTAGATGATATGCTTGATGAATTACATGGCTCTTGTTTGTTTTCTAAAATTGATTTGAGAAATGGCTACTATCAAATTCGTATGAAAGAGGGAGATGAATGGAAGACATCATTCAAAACTAAATATGGATTGTATGAGTGGTTAGTGATGCCTTTTGGTTTAACTAATGCACCTAGTACTTTCATGAGATTGATGAATCATGTTTTGCGTGCTTTCATAGGTCAATTTGTGGTAGTTTACTTTGATGATATTTTAGTCTATAGTAAGAACTTGGATGAACATGAACAACATTTGCATGCTGTTTTTAGCAAATTGAGAGAACACCAATTATATGCTAATCTTAAGAAGTGTACATTTTGCATGGAATCTGTTGTATTTCTTGGTTTTGTTGTTAGTTCTCAAGGTATTAGCATGGATGAGGAGAAGGTGAAGGCAATCAGGGACTGGCCTACACCTAAGAATGCGAACGAGGTAAGAAGTTTTCATGGTTTAGCAAGTTTTTATCGAAGGTTTGTTAAAAATTTCAGTTCTATTGCTGCACCTTTAAATGAACTTGTTAAAAAGAATGTTGTTTTTAAGTGGAATGATCAGCATGAACAAGCTTTCACTGATTTGAAAGATAAGCTAACTAATGCACCTTTGTTAAGTTTGCCTAACTTTGATAAAGCTTTTGAAGTTGAATGTGATGCATCCGGAATTGGAATAGGAGCTGTTTTGATGCAAGATTCCAAACCAATTGCTTATTTTAGTGAAAAGCTAAGTGGGGCAGCCTTGAATTATCCAACATATGACAAAGAACTTTATGCATTAGTGAGAACTCTTCAAACATGGCAGCATTACTTGTGGCCGAGGGAATTCATCATTCATTCTGATCATGAGAGCTTGAAGTTCTTGAAATCCCAGGGTAAGCTTAATAAGAGGCATGCTAAGTGGCTGGAGTTCATAGAAACATTTCCTTATTTCATCAAGTACAAACATGGAAAAGAAAATATCGTTGCTGACGCGTTGTCTCGAAGGTATGCTTTACTTACTACCTTGCAAACTAAGTTACTTGGTTTTGAATTGATTAAGAACTTGTATGCCAATGATTCTGATTTCTGCCAAACATGGAATACATGCAAAAAGAGTGCATCTGGTGAGTATTATAGGCATGACGGATTTCTATTTAAGAAAAATCAGTTGTGTGTGCCTATTTGTTCTATCCGTGAATTGCTTGTCAGAGAAACTCATGGGGGTGGTCTGATGGGACATTTTGGTGTGCAAAAGACTTTAGATATCTTGCATGAACATTTTTATTGGCCTAACATGAAGCATGATGTGCAAGCTGTTTATGATAAATGCATTACATGTAGACAAGCGAAATCTAAAGTTTTACCACATGGCTTGTATACACCTTTACCCGTGCCTAACCAACCTTGGATTGATATTTCTATGGATTTTGTTTTAGGATTACCAAGGTCTCAAAGTAGAAAGGACAGCATATTTGTTGTTGTTGATAGATTTAGCAAAATGGCTCATTTCATTGCATGTTCTAAAACCAATGATGCAATACATATTGCTGACTTGTTCTTTAAAGACATAGTTCGTTTGCATGGTTTGCCTAAGACAATTGTTAGTGATAGAGATGTGAAGTTCCTAAGTCATTTTTGGCGCACCTTGTGGAATAAATTAGGAACTAAACTCTTATTTTCTACTGTTGCACATCCTCAAACGGATGGACAAACTGAAGTAGTTAATAGGACACTCACTACTTTGTTACGTACCATCATTCAAAAGAACTTAAGGCAATGGGAAAAATGTTTACCGCACATTGAGTTTGCATACAACAGAACTGTTCATTCTTCTACTTCATTTTCACCTTTTGAAGTTGTCTATGGCTTTAATCCTTTAACTCCCTTGGATATTCTATCTTTGCCTACTAAAGAACGTGCTAATCTTGATGGAAAGCAAAAGGCAGAATTTGTGAAGGATTTACATGCCAAGGTTCGGGCTAACATTGAAAAGAAGAATGAGCAATATGCTAAGCAAGCCAACAAAGGACGTGTAAAGATTGTTTTTGAACCTGGTGATTGGGTCTGGGTGCATATGAGGAAAGAACGGTTTCTAACACAACGAAAATCCAAACTACAGCCTAGAGGAGATGGACCTTTTCAAGTCTTAGAGAGGATCAATGACAACGCCTACAAGCTGGATTTGCCAAGCAACTATAGTAATATTAGTGCTACTTTTAATGTTGCTGATTTATCCTTATTTGATGTAGGTGATTCGAGGACGAATCCTTTCGAGGAGGGAGGGAATGATAGAGATCAAGGGGCTGGCCGAATGGTTCAAGCTAATTCCAATGATCCATTACAAGGAATTGGAGGTCCAATGACTAGAGCAAGGGCAAAACAAATGAAAGAAGCTTTATATGGACTAGTCATGGAAATTCAAGAGAAGGAGGCTGCTCTAGAAGACTCTAAGGCTTCACCAAGATTGATCACTTATCTTTACATAGTAAATGCTGAAGAACAAAGCTTGGAGCCATTAAACAAGGCTGATCCACGTGGAGATGCTATTTAGGCCCATTTTTCGTGGGTACTTTTGGGCTTGAGTCTTGTTGTGTTCCTAATTACTTGTACATGAAGTTTTGACTTGTCAACTCGTTTCTCCTAAGTTATTCATGTACTTCGTAGTTAGGAACCTTGAAAGTTGTGTCATTTATTATTTTGAAGTTGTAACTTGGAAGTTGTGACTTGGAAAACGTTTTTTACTTATTGCCTTGGAAAGGAGATGGTGTCCTTTCCAATAGCTTAGTTTGAAGCCTATATAAAGGCTGCCATATGTAACCAAGGGATTATTATGAATGAATTAAAGTGTTGGCAAGCTTTGCTATGCTCTTTTGTGTTCTTGGATTAGAATACAAAATTCTGACTTATCAAAGGGAGTGATCAACCTTTGTGGCGTCTTCAAGGATTAGGGTTTTAAGGACTTAGTTTCCTTAGAGTTCTAATCTGATCTCCTACAACTTGTTTTTCTAGCGATCTCGGGGCAAGTATAGCAAATTGATTCAAGGGTTCCTAGGGCAGGTCTCCTGGTGGGTTCTTGTCAATACTTCTAGTGTGTGTGACCCCATAGGTTCTATTCTGACTGGTAGTGAGATATATTGCGATCTCTATCACAATATCATTGAAAACTCCTTTCAATGGGTTGGAACGATTCCAACTCTACTCATTAGGGTTAATCGATCATCGAGATAATCCCGGTGAGTCCCACCATCCACCAGTGACACCTAGCAGCATGTAGTGGCTACCCAGCAGAATAGAATGATGAACCTCTAGGTGCAGTTATTATGTGATACAGTCCTACTATCGTGGATCCCTACAGGACGGAGGTCATGGACAACTCGTCAAACCCCATTGTCTGTCATATGTGAAGATTTATTCGACTTAAGTTCGAGAGTGGAAAACTCTTTCTCCACTGTGCATACTGCCCCGGCCGAGGTCTTAAGAACTCAGTCTTATAAATCACATAGGATCTCTCCTTATCTATCAAGGTCGATAGATTCCTTATAGGTACATACCCTACTCCTACAGTGAACCTACTGCAGCCAATCTACACTGCATGGACCCATATGGCTAGAGACTATGTATGTGTGCAGTCAAACTACAATAACCTCACTGTGAGTAGCCGAAGCACCGCAGGTCAAAGGACCAGTCACACTACTGCAACATCAAGCAAGTCACTGACGAGTGGATAGACATCCAAGTGACTTCTTGTATTGGTCACGCTCAGTACCCTTGTTCTCTAACAAGCACCTGCACTATTACTTCAGTGTCCCCACACCGTGGACTCGAGTCTCGTTCATCCATAATGAAAGTAATGTGTGCACTGATCTCATCGGATCGATCACCGCCCTCGTGATGATCCATCGATCAGGAGCATTCAGAAATTAATCACCAATGATGCATGGCTCAAATTCTTAACTCTTAAGAATATGCATCATCATCTTATTAATTCTTGGACGATTCATAGACACATAAACAATATGAATGAAAAAGATGCCTTTTATTTATTCAATAATAATAAAGTCAAATACAAATTATGTCCCAGAATTAATAATGTGTCAGCCAAAATTAGCTTCTAGGGCATACATCTAACAATACGGTCCATGTCTCGAAATCAAATTAGTCAAGTAGCGATGCCTGACTTCCTAAGTCAATCTAAATAAGATGAACTAAACTGATCAGGGTGAGCCATGATTTAGATAGCTCAGTAAAGGTTAATGATAACCAAATTCTAGCAGTACCTAATAAGGCTAGGGCATTGAGTTAGTATGCTGCTTGGGTATCAGAGCAGTGCAAGGCCTCTACCCTGAGGTCAACTTAGATTCAAGTAAACAAAGACATGATCTTAAACCAGGATCCCTGGGCCTATCTAGAGAGAGAAAAAGAGAAAAAGAGAGAAGAGAGAGAATCTCAATCAGAGTTCAATCATAATCTAATCTTGGTTGTGAATGGCACGGGTCATTCATGCATCTAATCCATAGGCCAAAGAGAAAATAAGAACTAGAAAAGTAAATCATCATTTCGCTTGCAATTGCCCTCAATGGCCGCCGGCTTCTCACTAGCCGTTCGGCCCTCAATGGCCGCCGGCTTCTCATTAGCCGTTCGCATCAGCCCGATGAATCCTCAATGGCCACGGCTAGGGTGGCCTTATCCCAACAACTTGGAGATGGGGCAGAGGAGGAACACATCCTCTTCTATTCCGATCCCAAAAAATTTTGAATTTTTCCGATTGAATTCAGTGGGCATTGCCGACTTCAACTGGAATGGGCCCCATTGGGCCAATTCTCACACTCTTAATAAATGTCGAAGTGATTCATACCCATCCAACCAATCATCAATCCAGTATCGGACCTCTTTATGCTGGGGTAGGAGAGGTCGCCTCAGTTTTTGTCAATAATTGCTGACTGATGAAGTAGAACAGCAAGAACAGAGATGAAGATCGAGAGAAAAAGAATTTGATTAAGAATGGAGATGGGAAAAAAAGAATCGTCACAAGAAGATTGAGAGTAAAAGTGTTTTCATTCTCTATTGTTTTCAGAATCCAAGAATTGAATACAAGAAGTCTAAACTCAGAATATTAGAGTTTAGACTTCTTGTATTCAATTCTTGGATTCTGAAAATAATAGAGAATGAAAACACTTTTACTCTCAATCTTCTTGTGACGATTCTTTTTTTCCCATCTCCATTCTTAATCAAATTCTTTTTCTCTCGATCTTCATCTCTGTTCTTGCTGTTCTACTTCATCAGTCAGCAATTATTGACATGGTATCAGAGCTTGTTATAGGTCAAGAAATGAGAAATGTCATAAGGTTTACCTTGCTTTGCAGAATTTTCTGATTGCTGGTTGACCAATTGAGAGTGAGGGGGTCTTGAGACCAAACTACAATGATATTCTTGAAGATAAGAAGGGGGACGTCTAATTCTAGATGACCTTCTAAGTGACTGATTTTGAATAGGTTGAACAGCTACAGGGGAAGAAGCTGAATGTGGTTCTGCTGCAGACTTAGGAATTGTATTGGTAAGATTCAGAGTATCAAGGGAATTTGATGTATGGATAAGTGTTTCAAATCCAGAATTGTTCAAACTTGTAGGACTATAAGTGGATTGAGGGAAACAACAGTCATTATGAATGTTAGAGGATGTGGAAAAGATAGTATCATGATACGGTGGTGAATGTATAGTGGGTGTAAGAGAGTTATGTTGGAAGGGAAAGATGGACTCATGAAACACAACATCTCTAGAAAAGAAAACTGTTCTTGATTGAATGTCATAAAGTTTGTAAGCTTTCATGCCATGAGGGTATCCAAGGAAAATGCATTGTCTAGCTCTAGGATCAAATTTTGACCTATGCCTCTTCAAAGTAGATGCATAGCATAAACAACCGAATACTCTTAAATGAGAATAAGAAGGCTTTGAAGAAAATAGAACTTCATAAGGAGATTTATTGGAAAGTTTGGGGGTGGGAATTCTATTGATAAGATACACGGCAGTGAGAACACAATCTCCCCAGAAATTCAAAGGAATATTGGCTTGAAACATTAATGCTCTAGCTATGTTAAGGATGTGCTGATGTTTTCTTTCCACAATTCCATTTTGCTGAGGAGTTTCAACCCATGTTACTTGGTGAATGATACCTTTTAATGAGTAAAATTCTGTCATGTTGAATTCCAGACCATTGTCAGACCTAATCATCTTAATTTTGACAGAAAACTGAGTTTCAATAAGAGAATAAAAGGATTGAATAAGTGACCGGACTTGTGATTTTGAGTGCATGAGATACACCCAAGTTGCTCTACTAAAGTCATCTACTATAGTGAGGAAGTATTTTGAACCATCTAGGGAAGTTGTTGAAAATGGCCCCCAAATATCACAATGAATTAAATCAAAAGGAAACTTAGATGCATGTTCAGATTGGGGAAAATTCAATCTATGTTGCTTGGCAAGAGGGCATATTGTACAGTGAAACTTCTGATTAATATGCATCTCAGGCACAATCTTATTCAACACACTAAGCATAGGAAATGGAATATGTCCTAGCCTACGATGCCAAAGGCTGGAATTGCATTCAGCATCATCAAAAACAGCAGACAAAGAAGCAAAAGAACTATTGACAGCTTGGCTGTTGTTCACCTGAAGATGATTCAAACCATTCTCAAGTTTCCCCACTCCAATCGTCTTCCATGCAAACAGGTCCTGTATAAAGCAAAGGTTTGTCAGAAAAATAAGGCAGCAATTGTGAGCATTTATGAGTTTGCTTGCTGAAATAAGGTTGAAAGAAAACTGAGGAACACAAAGAACATTGGTCAAGACTAAAAATTCTGTGAGCTTGACTGTCCCAATGTGAGTTACAGGCACCAAATCTCCAGTGGGGAGCTTGACGGTTGCATTGACATGGGCTGTGATAGTGTGGAGGTGTGAAATGGAGCACACCATATGATCCGTTGCCCCTGTATCTATGATCCAGAAAGCATGGGTTTGCTTGTTACTGCACATGCTTGAGAAACATGCAGATTTACCTGAAAAAACTGGGGCTGATGCCAAATGGAAATCACCCACTTGATTTACAGTAGGTTGCACTGGATTTTGTGTGGCAGAGGAAAGAGATGAAGATCCAGATGAAGAACCATGGGACTGTAATTGAGGTTTCAGAACAGAGATAATTTTCTGGCACTATGCCGGAGTAAGAGTCATTTGAGAGAAATCATCCAATGACTCTGAAACATTTGCTGCAGGAGATCCTCTGCCCTTTGTGAACTTGAAACCGGGAGGAAAGCCATGAAGCCTATAGCATTTTTCCTTTGTATGGCCTGAGATCCCACAATGGCTGCAAATTGGCTTGTCCTTCCTAGAGATTTGATTTTGATTCTTGTAGTTTTGTTTCTGTGTAAACCTTTCATTTGAAGAATAGGTACCTTGATTCCCTTGTTGCATAGATTTGCTGACGAAGGCAACTGATTCTACCTTTTGAGTCATTGAGGATACCTCTCTTTGTCTTTCCTCTTGAAGAATTAAAGCAAATACCTTATTGATTGGTGGAATAGGATCCATGAGCAGAATTTGACTTCGAATTGCTGAGTAAGATTCATTCAATCCCATAAGGAACTGCCTGACTTGATCTTCAGATTGATAAGGACATTGATGGTGAGGCCTGAAATTTGACAATTCCTCCCAAAATCCTTTTAAACAAGTAAAATATGTAATGACAGAGTCTTGATTCTGAGAAAGAGAGGAAATGTTTTTCTGCAATTGAAAGATCCTTGGTCCATTGCTTTGATTGGACCTCTCTTTCAGCTCAAGCCATATCTTTCTGGCCGAATCCATGTAAATCACGCTTGAGCTCATTTCTTTTGGAATAGAATTCAGAATCCATGAGGAGACTACCATATTGCATCGTCTCCATACCATGTATTTTGGATCATTTGGTGGAGGCTCAACAATGCTTCCATCAATGAATCCCTCTTTGTTTTTGACACTCAATGCCATGATCATGGATCTGCTCCAGGTAGAGTAGTTGTTTTCATTCAGAATCAATGAAACTAACTGTAACCCCGTGTTATCACCATGATGCAAGAAGTAGGGGCTGGCTGGATCTTCGACGAAGCTTTGCAATGGAGAAGAACCTGACTCAGACATGATCGGAAGTGTTTAAAGCTCTGATACCATGTCAATAATTGCTGACTGATGAAGTAGAACAGCAAGAACAGAGATGAAGATCGAGAGAAAAAGAATTTGATTAAGAATGGAGATGGGAAAAAAGGAATCGTCACAAGAAGATTGAGAGTAAAAGTGTTTTCATTCTCTATTGTTTTCAGAATCCAAGAATTGAATACAAGAAGTCTAAACTCAGAATATTAGAGTTGAATACAAGAACACTTCTCTCATACTACTCTGTTTATATAACAGCCTCATTAACCACTGAATGACTGATGCAACAGTATAACAGTATTTCTAACTGACTAACAGTTCTAACTGAAGCTTAACAAACTTAACTGAATCAACTGAATTACAGCTAAGTTTAACAAACATAGTAAAGGCTGTATAAATAGAACTACAACAGTTTTCAACATGTAAGGGCTCTTGATATTGGCTAGGAGAGAACATGCTCGCCCTACCTTGAGTAGAAAATGAATAATGTAATTGGAACAAAACAAGAGAAAGGAGACTGTTACACTTGAGTTGTGGTTGGGTGCCCATTGATAGGCTCTGTCCTGCCTTGGTTTAATTTTGAAGAAGGATAAGAGACTCTGGTTTTCGATGGTTGAGAAACCACCCAAAAGCCCCTAACTTTTTTATTCTGGTGGGAGAAAAGAAAGAGACAACGCCAAGAACCACTCCTCTCCTTTATCTACTCTTACCATTGGTATTTATACCGTGAAAATAGGGTTTCTTGTATAGATCAACCCCACTGCAAGAATAGGAACATGAAATGTCCATCACCAATCTCTATTTCACGAACAAAAAATTTGCCAGAGAGCTTGAATCCTCCAACTTTTGCACCGTAGAATTCTATATCATCACGGATAGCCACCGTATCATCATTCTTGGATATGGGCGACTTTCATTTATTCCTAGAATATGACAAGGTATCATTAATGCGATCCATAATGCATTACGGTGATGAAGGCGGGCCGTCCATCTTCAACATAAATGATGTCATGGTTATCTAGGATAGTATAGAACTCTACGGTGCAAAAGTCCTACCATATAGAATCTTAGATTCAAACTTGGCCCATCTTTAATCGACGTTTTACATAGAGCTAGCAAGGAAATGGGTGGAAGAGATGAGATATATAGGTCAAGGTGGGTTGGAATTAGAACCTCTTTATAGCTCTCTTGGCATCCTTTCCAGTAGATATTCTTCCCCCTTCTCTCTTTTTGGATGTAGGAAAGAAGTGTATGTAAAAGGGAGTTAGAGAGAACATGGGCGTTAGAGAAGAAATTGGAACGTGGAAGAAGCTGGGTAGTCGGAGGGTGTGGGTTGGAAATTTTGGTTTTCCTGGGTTGTTCTCATAGTGAGATTGAAGATGAGATTCTTTCCTTTTGATGGGATTCAGTTTCAAGGGAGATGTGCAGTGTCCCAACTTCAATTTTTTCATGAGTAATGCAACTCACACAAAATAATATGGCTTAATTGATACTCTACCTATTCAACCAACCGACCCTTCATACAGTATGCTTTTTATGGGACTTCAGGTCTTTATAGTCTCATGTCATGTCAGTTAAATTAATAGTATTAGTAAAACCGTTTACCTAATGTAAAAAGATGAAATTACCCGCCTCTCTAATGTCAATAGCTCAGCCTTTTTTTCCCCCCCATCTCGTCATCCCCTTTTGCTAGATAATTAGGGTTTCTCTGTAGAAGATAATCTCCGCCTTCTTCGATCAATCTTGCAAGAAATCATTTGTTTGCCTTGGATCAACTGAAAAAGAAAGAGAACCTGCTGCTAGTGCTGTGAGGTATGCTATGTTCACCCGCATTCTTTTATGCTTTTTTCAGTGAAATTTGCTATTTTATTTTGCACAAAATAGAGAGAGGATTTTGATGTTTTTTGCCAGTACAAGAATTGATATCTAATAGGTGTCTTCGTTTTTGTCGCATTAGTGTTGGAAATCAAAATTTTTCCATTGCAATTGTTTCTTTAATTTTTTTCCGAAATTGTTTCCACGATCCTTTCTTTTTTGGTTCTTGTTAAGATATAATGTATCATGTTGTTGCAGCGACTCATCGAATTTATGGGAGAAGCATGAAGTCCAAAAATTTCTTCTACGCATTTGTCAGATTTTATTCATCCATCGAGATATGAAGTCCAAAGACTTACCTCTCGTATGAGGTCCCACAGTCTCATAGTTTGAACTATGTGTCCCACAAGCTGAAGAGGTCTCTTAGATAAGTATAAGGTCCCACAATCCAAAGACTTTTCTCAGTCTCACTCTGTGTGTCCCACAATCTGAAAGAGGTCTCCAAAGTCCAAACCACTCTCTGCACCCAAACTTGAACTCTAACCATCCTAAAGTTTCATCGACTGAAATTTTTCACTTTGCTCACCTCTGGCATTTCCTTCACCCCTCTTTTACTGTTAGGTCCCTCATGGCCGTTCCTCCATCCATTCATTTCTAATAAGGGTACTTATTCATGCAAGGGATTTATTAGATAATGACTATTATACTTCTTGTTTTATTTATTAGTCTTATCAAGATTTTTTGTCACTGTTTGTAACTAATTCATTTTGGTTTGACACCATGCATCTTTTGAATAATGAACCGTTAACATGGGAAGTTTTATTTGAATTCGAACCTTTAACTTTATATGAACTAATGTACAGTGATTGATTTATGGAGGGGCGCAATGGTGCTTCATAATTTGTTTGTGCATTACGGGGATCAAGAATATTTGATCAAAGATATAGACATAGAATATTATTCATACTTGGAAATTGTAGCTGATTTGTATAAACTCATTGGTAAGAGGGATATAAATCTTACTATCTTATGTGGTAGTGGCAGTGGATTTTTGATTAAGAATGATAATGATGTGTTGCATATGTTTAACACACATGAAGAAATTCATGAAATATAGTTGTTTGTTAAAGATAATGTTGATAATCTAGTTGCTTCTACAGTTATTCCTTTTGGATGGGATGTAAGTAGAGCAAACTACAAGAAAATTGGTCTTCAGCGGCATAAAAAGTGCCACTGAATGTAAGAAAAAATGCTGCTAATACCTTTAGCGGCACTTTTATCAAATGTTGGCTTAATGTTGTCAATCATTGTGTCGCTGATTCCTCGACGACGCTTTCATATATGCCTCTAAAAGTCTCTTTTTAGCAGCATTTTTTAATATCTACCAGTATTTTAGAAATGCCGCATATTTTTTTAACAGCACAAAAAATGCTACATAAAGGAAAGGTAAAAGAGAATGTAGCAAATAGCGGCACTTGTAAATGCCGGTAAAGGTTAATTAGTGGGATTCCCCAAAGTTATGGTAAAGCATTAGTTATTATGAATACCACTAAAAGTCTCTTTTTAGCAGCATTTTTTAATATTTACTGGTACTTCTAAAAAGGCACACGTTCCTTTAGTAGCCAAAAAAAAAAAACATGCAAAAGAAAGATAAAAAATAATATAGTAAATAGTGACGCTTCAAAATGCCATTGCCGATTAATTAGTTTCATTGCAAAGTGTTGGTAAAAAAATCTAGATGGCGATGGTCATCTCGAAAGATAGATTTACCGATACTTTTAAATACTGGTGATATCTTTATAGTTTAATTTATCGTATACTTTTCTATGGCATTTCATATGCTAGTGATAATTATTTTTAATAATTGAATACCATTATTTTATTCAATCTGTACAGAATTTGATTGAAATGTTTGCTATATTTAATATATTATATAATAATACATCCAGAAATAGGAATATGAAATTGAAAGTCTAGCTAAAACCATCCATACAAACAATAATTATCTTAATGATAATTTTTGGAAACATTAATAGCATCCCACAAGGCCAAATTGAAAATGTAAATTGCATTCTAAAAGCAAAAATATAAACACTCCATGAAATTAATAAACCAAAAGTACTTGTTACGATATATTAGAAACTGTGTACAAAAATATAAAAAAGGAAAAAACTAGAGTCCAAAGCAATTCATCCTATGCTTAAGCAGGCGCCACCTGCGAAACAAAAATAAATCAAGTATCAAAATTATATAAATTTACACACAAAAATAATAAAATAATTTATAAAATATGTCTTAATAAATTTATTACAAAAGTTGAAGGCCATGTAATGTATGCTCTAACAGCATCTGCAATTTTTTTATAATGTCCATCAGACTTTATCAGAGGGTTATTATCCACTTTTATCATCTCAACATATATTTGCCAAGATTGAGCCCCAAGTGCTTTCTGTCCCACAACTTTATTTGGGTTCTTACTTACAAGAGTCCCTATAGCTACATCAAAATGAGGCATTTTGGAACTCTTTATTAAAACTCTGTTTCCTTCCTACAAATAAAAATTTATATAAAATAATATAAAAAATAAGCAAAAAAAATAGCTTGGATAATCAGTTTTCAAGATAAATCATAAAAACAAGATCCATTTACCTTAAAGGAAGAAGCATGATGTAACTTTGTCCTTTTTGCTATGTTTCTCTGTAATATGATAATATTATTATTAGTTTTTATTGCAGCACATGTACCAAATATTTTCAATTATATGTAATAGATAAAACAAATGAATTATTGCAAGTTTAAAAATATTACCTGATGACTTGGAACAATATGACTTGAGGATGTCAAGCTAAGAGGATGTATTGGTGAATCTTCATGATCATTAAATGCATCAATTGGCTACATGTAATTACCAAAGACTTAAGTCAAATATTACATTAATTTTATATTGCATAAAAAATATTCATGCAAACTTCAAAAGGACTCTCATTATTGCATGAGGGAGGGGCACATATATCAACCCTATGCTCTGTGGGTACATGTTAGCAGTTTTTGTACAATTTGTATGAGAGAAGAAAACTGAGCCTACATCTTTAAGTATTTCTGCTCCATGTTTGCGTACTTTTGTTGCATATTTGTACACTTTTTTTGTAATTCTTTCTTATCCTGTTGGTATGCTTGTAGCTCTTGCTTCAAGTCACGAACCTCCTTAGTAGTTTTAGGTGCCTTCCTTATAGCCTCGGCACGGTTCTTATTCTTACCCCAGTAGTTAAGGTGAGGGATCCAATCCTAACATTCATATGCACCCACTTTTCTCGTCCCATGATTGTTGTATATAGATCATCTGGCGCGGCACCTTTTTCTGCTAACTCAAGATTCTGGACAGCAACTTCATGTAGCTCATCCTGAAATAGAAAACAATAATTTGGATTATTATAAGTAACAATCTAAAAATAAATGTAAGAGAAAGAAGTGAAAAGTAAAATCCTTAAATGAACAATTATATGTGACATTGCATCATTTATAGGAGCCTTATCCTTATGTTGATGGGTAAAAATGAAAAACTCTGCTTGTGTAGGTGGCCTACCATCAAGTGATTTTGAAGCTAGCGGACATGGGATTCTCATTAATTAGGTATCCATTTATTGGTAAATATGTAACATGTGGCAACATATTAATACGATCTAGATAGGAGGAGGAGGCTGGGTGGTTACCTATTCCTCACTGATGGCTAAAAAGCTTTCTGTACCTCCTATATGACTAAACTCTTGCTTTTCTAGACTAGATTTATTTTTAGCACTATGGTTTTCAAATGGTAAAACAAACTTTTAACAAGTAAGCACATTTGGAACAAATTACATATTTATTATTATGAGGATGAAATTGTGAAAATAAGTTATATATTTTACCCTAGCTTCATCACTATTCCAAAAGGACACCAAAACTTCATATTGTTCAGGAATGACTCCCTCTTCTGGCTAGCATCATGCTTCTGGAGAACAGATAGAGATGGATCATAAAACTTGGCTTTAAGATGAGCTTTCCGGTCTTTCCATTTTCGTGAAAGTGACTTCATAACCCAATCATAGAAAAATGGGTTGATATTACACTTCCTCTACAATACATTGAGAAGACAATAGTTATGCAAACAAAAAATGATACCTATAACATATGGAGCCTTTTAATACCAGAACTATTTCTCATATATGCTCCTCATCTGGCAGGATCCTCCAATCGCGATAGTTTATTGGTGCGAAATCACCCCTTCGAGCCATTGTGCTAAGGAAGTTAGAAAACTTAGATGCATTTTTCCTGCTGGCTGTCCTAAGTCATTTATTTTGATAATAAAATGCACATCCAGTGGTAAACTCCAAATACCTTTGCATTTTGTGAGGCCTTGAGCCCTCTCTTGCTACCTATAAAGTCTATGAGACATAAAATAGAAATGCAAAGTGAGTGGTTATCATGAGAACATTTTTGGAAACGGAGTTCATTCACCTTTTCTCATCAACAGAAAATATTCCATTTTTGACATGCTTGATCCATTCAAAATATGATTACTTATGTTGCAAGATATATTCACGACTAGGGTAATAGATTACAACAAATTTAAGTATGCAGAAAATTTGAGGTAGCATGGCCGCGTAACATATGGAAAAATGTTGTGTAAATAACAAAATTGAGGTAGAATGCTAGTAGACGTATGCAAAGCCTGCTGAAAAATTGAAGTGGAACAAAGTGACTATTTGCTGTGGCAACTAAAGATTTTTAGGCAAAGATATAAATCATATTTTAATTGACAAGTCTGCAAGTTAAGATTCAGCACACTAAAGTAAGCATGAAGAGCTGAAACAATTGACCATGGTTGGTGGTAGGAAAATAAAATCGTACCATGCCGGTGCAAACTATGTTGTGCCATGCCAGTGAAGCATGAGAGCAGAGGTGCAGTGTTAATGAAAACTAGTTTAGGTAACTACAAATAAAGAAAACTAGCAATTCACATAGCTAACTTTCATGTGGCAGAAGCTAATTTTCATGTGGTCTGAACATGTTTTGATGTTTTTTTAAACATGAAGGGTATAACAATTGAGCCAAAATGCTGGATCATGATAGACTTTAGGCTAGTGCTGATTAAAGACATGTCCTGTTGACTGCAAGCTATCCTGTCCAAAACCATTTGGATGCTGTGCCTACTCATTGATGTATTTTCTTTACAGTAGTTTTGCATGTATCTATATGCATAATCAATTGATATCAATGCAACCTCCATCTATAGTTACACTTTGAAAACTTTTACTCATTGTGATGGAATATTAGATAGAGCCTTTTCATTTTTGTTGATTGAAAGGTAAGCGGATGCTCTACGGAATGTGGATCCAATCTTAATGCAACTCTTGCTTTTCACCCTCCAAAATGGTGCATAAGATGAAACCAATGTTATATAGCATAACTATTGTATTGTATTCCAACAACAGACTTAGTTTTCCATCTTGCTTTGGATAATGTGATGAGAGCACAAAAGTGCGATATACACGCTGCTTAAATTGTTAACAAATAATGATAAAAGTGCTACATTAATTTTATATTTTTATTTGACACAGATTATCGTAAATCAGAGTTTAAATGTGCATTTGGTACAGTTTGGGATGATTCATGACTTCAAGCCTGATTACACTGGAGCAGAATTGAACCTGGTCAAACACACTTGCACCCGAGCAACACTTGTCTACTTGTCACAGTCCCTTGAGTGCATTGGAATTCTGCATTGGAATTCAAAATAAAGAACCAGCTTCCTTCTCGTCTCATCCCGTGCGGCCATTTGAAGAAGATCACAATGCAGCCGTCTACGTCCAATCCCCCGCGTCCGCCCGCGTGGAAGAGATCCCGATCCTTCTCAATCGGGCCATGTAATCAGGAATCCCCCGAGTCCCCTGCTTCCTACTTCCGGATTCGTGATCGTCCCAGCCTTCCGTCCGCGTTCACAGAGCGGATTAGCGCCCCAACTGCCACAGCTCTCATCCAATTCCATCTCCAGCATCCCGCGATCACCTCCTGGATCCGTGATCTGCTCTTCCTCCGCCTGCATCACGCGCCTCCCAGCCGTTCGTGAGGTTCATAGCAGCATTCACAATCTTCAGCTATCAGCTCCTTCCCACGACACATGCCAAGGATCCTGTGGCAGATTCCTTCAATCATCCGAATCCTAGCATCCTCCGCGCCCAGTGCCTCTCAGCCTCCCCTAGTCTTCTGGATTCGCGATCGTCCCAACTTCACTCGTCTGTCCGAATCCCTGCTTCTTCCGCTATCAACTCCCTTTCGTGCTTCCAGCTTTCGGAGACGATTCACAGCAATCCCCGTACCCCATCTGCCTCCTTCCAGCATCTTCCGTATCTCCCCATCCAAACGGAACCGCATCCGATCCCCTTCCGGATCCCGCGTCCGGTTATCTCGCGGCCAGCCAGGATGCGCATCCCGGACGATCTCCTCCTTCCAGCATCCTTAGTTTGGATTTTTTTTGGGTTTTGAGTGGTGAGGAAGTTCTATTTTGAAATGGGGAGAGATGTTTCATTGTATAAATGGGAGGAGATGTTTCATTGTACGCGGGGGGGGGGGGGGGGGGGGGGGGGGGGGCGGGGGGGATCTTCTTCGGCTCCTTTCTTACGATTGTTCTTGTTCCCACACAAACAGGGGAGGGGGGTTGAGCTCTCTCATTTGAAAAGGAAACAGAGCATGCTCTGTTCTCCAAAAAGAAAAGAGAAAAAAGAAAAGGGAAAGATGCTGACGCTTGTAATGGGAGGCTAATTCCTTTGGTCAAGGGTGATGGAAGACCCCTGGCTTATTGCTTTCATGAAGTAAACTCTGAACTTTGGTTTTAATTAATTTACATCTTTTCATATGTTCTGATTCTCGCATATTTATTTATTAGATAAATTAATTATGTTTTATATTTATTGATGCATGGATCGCTCTGATATTTGATTTGTCGTAGACATAACTAGCACGATGAATCCTTAGACATTGAGTTTATGTATTCAATCGATATATTCCATGATTAAAACTATTTTATCTTTTCGATCGTTAATCGAGAATCGTCGAGTTTATTTGTTGAAAGTAATATTGTCAAGGGGGGATTCCGGATCCCTAGCCATCTCTATATTATCGAACTTAATTTATTAATTAGTTTCTCTAAACTTCTAAAAAACCATCTTAAATTACACTGATAATTTATAAACCGCTCCCTGAGGAATTGACCTCGGATTTTCAAAAATTTACTACTTGTACGATTCTCCTATACTTGGAAGATTAGTTTCGCGAAAGCATTATTGCGAACACATCAAGTTTTTGACGCCGTTGCCGGAGAATGGCTGAGTTATTAGTATAATTTTAGATTTAATTAGTACCTTAGTAGTTAGTCTTTTTCTTTCGAAAAAAAATAATTTAAATCTTTACTACTATTTTTATTCCCTGCACAGTCTACATCAAACTCTGATATCCGAGATATTCGCCGTCTAATTGGACTCAAATTTGGTCGGCTGGTGCAGGACGCATTTTTCGATAATCTGAACGGTCTGATTGACATTCTAAGACTTTTAAGACCATTATATTAATATGAAACCTTGCTGCTTTCTGTTTTAAATTTTCTGTGTTTAAATTTTTTTTTAGAATCAGAATTTTATTGTTATCATATCTTATTAACCCTTGTTGCTAATTGAAAATTGATAAAAAAAAACTTTAAGAAAAGATCAAGGGTGATCATTAAAAATAAAAAAAAGAGGGAAGAACTCAAAATTTCAAATTTTAAATTTCAAATTTCAGAATTCAAATTTCAAATTTAAACTAATAAAAAAAATAATTTGTTTGATCGACTATTCAATATAATTTAATGTCATGTCATAAAACATTAAAAAAAATCTTTTGATTGTTGCATATAGTATAAAGCATCAGCATAAAATATTCTAAGGGCTGAACCCATTAAAAAAGATAAGATCGAAATTTCATCACTCGTCCTAAGCCCAAAAATCATCCCAGTGTATAAATATCCTAAGTTTAACTAAAATCAACTAGACATTGACCCCTAAGGACATTTGAGCTCAATAGAACGAAGACCACCGAAAGTTGCAACAATTTTGCTCTATGGCCCAGTCGATGTCTAGGCAAGCTTTATCCCTCTAAGGGAGACAGTCTCTGTTCGAGAAAAGTGGGTTTTAAGTGGGACCTTTGCTAAACGCATCGTGACCCCTCCACTTACTTGGGAGCTTACCTGATCGACTAGGTTACTAGACCGGATTGGAGGCTTAGGTGTCCTCTTCAAACCAGTTAGGAGTTGTCTAGAAATTTAAAAAAAATATTAGGAATTGAGGTGTAATGTTTTGATGCATGCTTGATTGTGAATAGATTTTTGTTTTACTGTATTAGGGTGTCGTTTTAGATATCTTTAGGTGGTACTTATTTTTTTTTTTAGAAAAAAAGGGGGAAGAGAAATATTTTGTATGCTAAAGTGGAATAGGGACGACACCGGTCGATTAAGTCGTACAACTTTAGATCATCCTTAGGACACATCCCTAAAATTCCTTCGCAGTATCTCACACCTTATGAGATGGCTGATTTAAATGAAGATGCAGGGAGTCACCACGATCGAGAACGTGAACTCCATGTTATGACTCTAAGATAATACCTACAACCGACTAGGACTAGTCAGCCTTCATGCATAATTTTTTCTGATAATGTAGGACATTTTGAAATCAAACCAGGGGTAATCCAATTGCTGCCCTAGTTTCACGGGTTAGAGTCCGAGAGTCCATATCTTCTTTTCCGCACAAAGGATCAACTTTTTGAAAAGACATATCAGCAATTTCCAACAAAAAGATAATGAAACATTTTATGAATGTTGGGAAAGATTTAAAGACCTTCTTCTCTCTTGCCCTCATCACGGGTTCGAAACTTGGAGAACTATTAGCTTCTTTTATGAAGGTTTATCTCCACAATTGAAACAGTTTGTAGAGACTATGTGCAATGGTAGATTTTTATAAAAATAACCTGATGAAGCATGGGAGTATTTGGATTCCCTTGCTGAGACTGCCCAACTTTGGGATAACGGAGATAGAAACAATAAGTCTTTGCCTAAGCCTACTAGCTCTGTATAGGGAGGCCTTTACAATCTTAGAACTGAGGATGATCTTCATGCTAAAATGGCAGATCTCACTAGGAAGGTAGAAGAAGAAGGTTGAGTCTGTCAAGACTATAGAGCTTAGAAACGAGTATTGTGTTATCTGCGATATGTTTGGTCATACCACTACAGATTGCCCCACCATACCGACATTCAAGAAAGTCTTGCACGATCAAGCAAATGCTATGAACTCCTACCAAAAGCCTTATAACGATCCATTCTCGAATACCTATAACCCTGGCTGGAAGAATCATCCAAATTTTAAGTGGAGAAATGATCATCCTCAACAGTCACACCATTCAGCTCCTCCACCTGCACATCTTACTTTTGCATCACCACTCACTCAGAAGCCGAATATCGAGGATACCTTGCAATCTATACAATCTTTTCTACAAGGTCAAGCTAATATCAATGCTCAAAATACTCGAAATTTTGAAGATATAAGGAACCAATTGTCAATGTTGACTACCGTCCTAGTACTTAGGAGAAGGGTAAGCTTCTAGCTAAACCCCAACCTAACCCACAAGTGCACGGTAGTAATAATACGGCTCCTAGTTCGCATACAGAACATGCAAAGAGCATCATGACTTTGCGTAATGGGAAAATAATTGGTCAGACCGTCCCATTGAGACCGCAAGTCACTTCTAATTCTGATGTTCCTAAAGCCGATGAAAGGGACAAAGAAGAAGTCGAGGTTCCAACTTCTACCGAGAAAGTTGAATGTCCTTTTCCTCCACCTTTTCCATAACGGTTAAAGCCGTTGCAAAAGCTCAAATCTAATTCTGAAATTCTTGAGCTTCTTAAGCAAGTAAAGATCAACATACCTCTTCTTGATGCAATCAAATAAGTACCCTCATATGCCAAATTTTTGAAGGAGTTGTATACTGTCAAGCGCCGATTAAATGTTAAGAAGGCGACATTTTTAATTAAAAACATAAGTGCTATTTTGCAGCACAACATTCTCCCTAAATATAAAGATCCAGGTTGCCCAACCATCTCATGCATCATAGGCGACTTTAGGATAGAGCGAGCATTGTTAGATTTAGGGGCGAGTGTGAATTCTTTATATTTGAAGAGGATGAACCGTGAGGAATTTATCTGTTTAGTATTCGCCGACACTTTATAAGCATCGGCAAATTTTTGTTTCTACCGATGCTTTCGTGTAGCATCGACAAAAAGTTTTTCCACTCCGGCCGACGCTTATAAGCACCGCTAAAGGTTGTAAAAAGTGTCGAAAAAGGTGATTTTTCTTGTAGTGATAGTCTCTATTTTCTGGAAATTTTATGCCTAGTCTTTAATTTCAGTAGCCATTTTTATGTTTAATCTCCACTGAACGCAATGCTCAAACAAAACAAGATTGTGTAGGAAAATGAACTTAATTCATGTACAACAAACAAACCAAACTGTATACTTGGATTAAATGTAAATTACTAACTTCATGGAGAACTAAAGTGAGAAGGTAATAAGACAAAATGCTCGGTGTTAAGTTTCCTAGAAAGTTTTATAAGCTCAGATAAAGTTTCCTTTTAAAAAGGTTTTGAAAATAGGTGCATTGGATAAAGTTCTTAATCTACCGATGTTAAGCTTTGTAAGCTACCTCGGTTGCATTCAGAGTTTTGCTTTGAGAAGAATCTTGGGGGTTTGCATTCACAGGCCTAATAAACAATATAAATTTTGAACATTATAGCATCTATTTCTCCAAAAAAGAAAAAGCAAAAAGAAAAAGAAGAAAACATTAGAGCTTGTAGTTACTTCGACCATGATACAAGAGGATTATCAGACTTGATGTAGACTACTTTGATTGCTAAAGAAATAAAAAAAAATCAACAAACTCGACATGGATCACTTTGGCCACTATGAGTATCTAAAAAAATCATCAGACTCGATGTGAATCACTTTGGCCGTTATAGGTATTCAGAAGGATCACTAGACTTGATATGGACTACTTTGACCATTATAGATGGGGTTGAACAGAGTCTAGGAGCGAGCTCTGTCATATTAAAAAGCTGAATCGTGCACCAAACATCCAGAGGTCATAACTTGGTCATACTTCGCCCGATTGAGATAATCTTTTGTTTTTCAAATTGAGTAACTTTTCAAGATCTAGAAGTAGCGCTAACCCCTTAAGAGGTTAAAACAAGTTAAAATTCCATCATTTTGCCCTTGAAACGAGCCAATCAAACTGAAAGTTTCTATGTTGGGAGAGACTTTGATCTAGTGTATCTTTCAATTCATTAAGAATTAGGTAGAGTGAGAGAAGGCAAAATTAATGAAGAAGACGAGATCTATCTTCTATAGAATATTTATTTTTTTATATTTATTTCTACTAATCATGTTCATTTTTGGAAACCTGGTTCTATTCAAACTAGAAAAGGAATCTGACAAAAATTATGCAAGGGATAGCCTCATTACTATTACAAATAGGGGTCTTTTCTAAATTTTGAGAGATTCAAGTTGAGCAGGTTAAGAAAATTATTTCTTCTTCCTTATTGGATCAAGTTGGTATGAGAGCCTCGGTTGTATACATCCATAAGATTCTCATTTTGTGGTCCAAATACATAAGGAATACAAACAGATGGGAGAAAGGCTATCTGCACTTGAAGTACATTGAAGGACAAAAGTGAAAATCGTTGCTAGTTCTACCTCAATAGATAATAAAATGAAAGAACATCTCATATAACTAAAGAAGAAGATTGCCTAACTCATTGAGATTGTGCCTCGATTGCCAATGCCTTCAATACAGGCGCTAGTAACTTCTATAGTGAAGTTGTCTCCCATGCTTGAGACCGGAATCTACCATCTAGCATGGAAGACCAAGGCTAGAAACATCTTCAAGTCAAGTAGTTCAACCGTGAGGTAGGAAAGAAAATATTTTTTCGTCTTCAATTTTGATTTAGCAGGAGCTAAATTTCTTAAATAGGAGAAGCTTTGATTTAATAGAATCACCAAATTCGATGTGGACCATTTTGTCCACTTCGAATATTTAAAAGAATCATCAGACTCGACATGGATTATTTTAGCTACTATGTGTATATAGAAGAATTACAGACTTGATGTAGGCTACTTTGACACTATGGGTAGAGCAGATAGGGTCTAAAGGTAAGACTCGTCACATTAGGAAACCGAATAACGTGTTAAACTTTTGGAAGCTGTAACTTGATTATATGATGCCTGGGTGAGATGATCTTTTCTTTCAAATTGGATAACTTTTTGAGATCTACGATTTAACACTAACCCCTTACAATCAAGCGACAGATGTTGATGAAGAAGTCAAGATCTATCTCCTGTAAAATTTTAGTTATTTTTTATATTTATTTCTACTAGTCATGTTTATTTTTCGAAATCTAGTTCTATTAGAACTAAAAGAGAAATCCAACCTAAATCGTATGAGGAAGGGCCTCACTACTATTATCAATAGCCATATGTAACTCAGTTTATGAACGGTATATCATTAGTGAAATAAAAAAGAATGCAGATATTACTTTCAAAATTTTTCTATTCTTTTTATATTTTTTTTTGAGAGATTCAAACCGAACAAGTTGAGAAAATTATTCTTTCTCCCATATCGAATCAGCCTACCACCATTTTTTTTTAATGAAATGAAAAGAATAATTTCATTACTTTCTAGAATTTTAAAGAGAATGCTGCATATTATGGAGCCATTTACTTGACTCCGTCCAGATGAAAGGGGCATTTTACCTACAACTTACTGTTGAACATGCATGCTTAGGATGAAATGACAAAAAGTGATCCTCTAATATTTTATCAACACTAAATCCAAACTTCAAAACGGCACGAAAGACTACAGAATAGTTAAACTCTTCGAATAACACGTGGTTCAAATGGCAAGCCTACCTAAACCTGATGCTCCTCCTACCCAACCCACCTACCCTCTCTCTCCTCCATGTTCACCTTCCACAACCATCGTCCCTCACCTCCTTCTGCCTTCAAATATTGGTCATACGTGCGAAGGAAAAGTTGTTATCTATCAGCTGGCGATTTTTTCAGATTATTTAAATGAGAAGGGATATGCTTTGATTGCCTTGCCTTGGATTCAAGAACGCATAATGGATTGTGAAATATTATAATAGAATCAAAAATGGATTTTTATAAATGAATGATAGTCTATGATAGATCTTTCCGAGAAGGACCAGAATCTCTTGGGTGGCGTAAGAGGTTTAAGAAAAGAAAAGTATTTCTGAACAGAGGAAAGTTTTCTCGCCAAGGTGATATAACTGTTGAATTAAATCAAATATTTTAAAATTTGAAAACCAAATATTTGACTTGGTCAACGGCCAAGTGGCAAGCATCTGCGCATAAGCTAGGGAGCAAACATAGAAAGATTCCCAAAAAAAGCAGATCATGACAAGTGTCATGCATCCACGCGCAAGACAAGCATGGAAAGACCCCCCGAAGAAGGAAGAAAGCTTGGGCGGCCAAGATGCAACAAGCTGCAGGATCAAAAAAGCACAAGAAGACACGTCATCAATCCGCAGGAGGAGAGTCTGCTTCTTTTGATGCGCTTGAGTCTATATAAAGGGCTCTAAGGATCATTTCAAACACAATGAAAAATTTCTCTTCTCCCTATTTCAAGAGTCTATACAAAAAGGGCTCTAGGAGTCATTGGGGAGAAAAGAAATAAAGAAAATTTTTCTTCTCCTCATAATTTTTCTAAGTTTTTTTTTTGAGCTATCTGCAAACGTGAACGCGCTCTTTTTTCTTCCCTGGAGGCGCACTGACGGAGAAGACGTGGTTCTGTATTGGGTCGTCGTATCTTTAGGAGATCTGAGCCAGCAGACCCGTGCATGGAAGGCAAAACTTTTCTGGGACAACGCATCAGCGTGCTTTGATCCACAAGCCATCTTCTCTCTCTCTTTCTTCATTTTATTATTCTATTGTCAAGTTAATTATTTGCTAGTTTATTCTTCTTATTTATTATTTTTGAATATTAAAAATATTTAATTATTGATATATCAATTATATTTGTGCATTTATGCTAACAATCCAAGAAAATTTATATACTATTAGCACTAGATTTTAAATTGCAATATTTATTATATATTTTGGTGCATAATTGCAAATTCTTATATTTTAGCTGTTACATATTTATGCTAGCTTCACTTTAGTGCTTAATTTTTTAAGCAAAATATTAGATTGCCTAACCTCCAAGAGGTTTATTAATACGTCCATTTGGACTCCTCGCGGAGTAATTTTCAGATTTCATTCAAACGAAAATTTGAAAATTGGTTAATTCATAGGAGTTAGCTTAATATTGCATTTAGGATAAAATTGAATGATATCTAGTGAAATCATCCATTGAATAATGGTGTCTAAGAAAAGCTTGTCAAAAAGACATACGTGCCTAAAAAAGGCCGGTACTTAAGTGAGCTAAGTGCTCCACCACTGATCTGGAGCTGATCTGGCTGTTATTCTTTCAATTTTTTCAACTAGACATATAAAGTTCAAATTACATATCAGTGCAATCATTTGACATAAATCTTCTCATTTCTATAGGTGTCAAAACTATGTTATGTTACAAATTAATGGTTTTCCACACATCTGAAAATCTTAGTACTGAACCTGAGAAGTTTGATTTTGAATTTGAATTTCTGCCAATGCGGCTGATTAGGAACTTATTTCATGCTCACCTTTTTCATTTGATTTTCAGCATGTGCCCTGCATGGCAGAAGTTTGAATTTAAATTTGAATTTCCCCCCCATGCAGTTGATTAGGAAGTAGTTTCAATCATTCCGCCAACAAGCCATGTATGGCACATGAGTCTTAGGTCTATATAAGGGAGTCATAGGCCTTTTGTGAGGATATATCTTTGATTATTTTATTTGCTCTTTAATGCACTTGAACTTGTTGCCCAGATAGACAACCCAAGAGGGGGGGTGAATTGGGTTTTAAAATAATTATTGCAATTAAAAGGTTCGTGAATAACTAATTAATACTTTTTGCAAGTGGATTAATTAGATGCTATGTGCAGTGAATGAAATGAAAGTAAGAGACTACAAGGCAATCACAAACACAAGAAAATTTATAGTGGTTCGGAGCTAACCCTTGCTCCTACGTCCACTCCCCAAGCCTCACTTGGGAATTCACTATAACCCCTCAGATTACAGCCGGTTGTTTTACAAGCTCACAACCTAACTTGTTGTTTTACGAGATCACAACGAACTCGGTCGGTTTTCCCAGGCTCACCGACTAGAACCACTCGATTGTTTTTCCGGGATCACAATCAAGCCCTTACACCGTTGGTTTCAACCTAGGCTCACCAACAAACCTTTACACCCTTGATTCAATCCCCTGATTGAATCAAGTAAGGAACAAATGGTTTGAACAAAGACACACAAAAAAATAAAGCTTCTAAACAAGCAGATATTCAGCGATATAAATAACAAAGAAGTTAAGAGCCCTCAAACGAATTTATGAAGATGTAGAGGAAGGCTTCTCGAACTCGGGGTCTCCTCTTGAATGTCTTGAAGACTTGAAGACTGAAGGAGACTTCTTTAATGCTGGGAAGAGTTGGTTGAATGGAGTTAATGGCTCTCTTCCTTCTTTTTCTTTGAAATCCTTTGGTAGATGAAGATTTCTTGTTTTCTTTGAATGGAATGTCGCTTCTCTACCTTGCTACAGTTCTCTGTGGCTATTTAAGCCATTCCCCACGGAAACTAGCCGTTAGACACAATCTTCTAGCCGTTCTGCACATTCTGCACATCCTGACAAAGTTTCCGTTGGGATCGGAGTCGACTCGTGCGATCTGGAGTCGACTCATGCTTTTCTGGAGTCGGCTCGGCAACTGTTCCGGATTTGAATTAAAGTGCTCTTCTCGACTGGGAGTCGACTCGACTTAACCCGGAGTCGACTCCCCAAAGTCTGGAGCTGACCTGGCACTTCTGGAGTCGACTCATTCCAAGGAGTCCATAGATGTATTCTTCAACTTTGCTCACTCGAGTCGACTCGGAAATTCTGGGAGTCGACTCGGCGCTCAGAGTCCGAACTCCCGATCTTCTGTCTTTTGACTCGTGCCGTCTTGGAGTCGACTCGAACTGTTTCGGAGTCGACTCGGCTCTCAGTATCCGAAAAACAGTCTTCTGTCTTTTTGGGGTAGCGCTGCCTTGGAGTCGACTCGAACTGTCTTGGAGTCGACTCGCCTCTCAGAGACGAAAATACTGTCTTCTGTCTTTTTGGAGTCGCGCTGTCTTGGAGTCGACTCGGCTCTTAGTGTTCGAAAGTTGCTCTCTGACTTTTGCCTTGTATTACACTGGGAGTCGACTCTCGCTTCCTTTGGAGTCGACCTGCCAGCCATCGGAGTCGACTCGAGTTCTTCAGGAGTCGACTCGGCTCTCAGAGTCCAAAATAACTTCTCTGTCTTTCTGTCTGTAACTCCCTGGAGTCGACTCGTACTACCCTGGAGTCGACTCGGCAGTATCGGAGTCGACTCGCGCTCTTCAGGAGTCGACTCGTTGACAGGTTCTGAGATAGATCTTTCTGTCTGTCTGTCTGTTCTCAGTCGGAGTCGACTCGTAATGTACAGGAGTCGACTCGAGCCTGTGCCAGTGCTTCTGATACGCTTGGAGTCGACTCGTAATCTCCCGGAGTCGACTCGAGTCTCAGACTTTGGTTCAAATTGACTTCTTAACTTATCCAAAATGTCTTGAACCAAATCTAGGACACTTAACCATAAATTTACAAGAATTTCACTGAAACACTAGATTGAATTCATTAGTAAACATAAGATATACTCAAATGCTTTGAGCTCATCAAAATCAAATAGGGTTATAATCAATCACTCCACAATCTCCCCCTTTTTGATGATGACAAAACATTGAGTATATGTAAAGTGAATTGCTCAACAAACAAGGAGATTTATAGTAAAATTTTAAAATGAATTCAAGTGTCTGGTTATTTAATTTATCCAAAACTGAAAGGTGTGAAACAGTAAATTTTGAAGTTAAAGCTCCCCCTTTCATTTGAAATTATATAAGCCTTCATGTCATGCAATCAATTGTTTGGCTTATATATGTTTAATGAGTTTGTTTTCCTGAAATTTTAGATTCTCCCCCTCAACACATGCATTCAACTTTGTTTTGATTCTCTGAATTTTCTTTTAGTGCATTGAAGCTTTTGAACTTAAATTTTGGTTTTTAGAGGAAAAATCTGCCAATTTGTTCTTGAGTATGATTCAACTAATCTCCGAATATCCTTTGAATAGATTCTGGAGATTACTCCGTTAGGAGCCCCAACAGAGAGATAATGAGCCTCGGGTATCGAATCCACTAAGAACAAATTATTGTGTGTTTTAAAAGTTTGCTTTTTATTGATTTTCATTGATTCCCTTTACATGTCTATTCAATATATTTTCTCCCCCTTTTTGTCATCATAGCAAAAAGGAAGAAAGCACGTCACACAAGCAATTAGAGATTAAATTTGCACAATATTGAAGAAAGCTGTCTACTCATTGTATTGATTGTATATGTAGGTACACTTATAGATACAAAGAGTAAAGCAGTAAGTACATGTCAAAATGAAAAAGTAAGCTAGGGCTTCTTTGAGGAGGATGTGGCTCCCTTGCTCAGTCTTGATTGTTCCATAAGTAGACTGACCCCATCTGTGACGTTCCCTAGCTGCGTGATGATCGCCGAGGTGGCCCTACTGTGGATCGAGGAGAGCTCAGTCAGACTCGCCTGAAGGGTATCCAACTTGGAGATCAACACATTCGCCAGACGCTCGGCCCCCTGACTCTGGCTGCCCAAGTCGTGTCGGATGTCATCTCGCATCTTTCGTGTGTTGCTTGTGACATCGCTCATGTTTGAGAATTGGGCTTGTATAAGGCTTCTGACATTGTAGATCTCTTCCCTCAGATGAGCCGTCATCTCGGTCACGACTGATAATGAGGGAACCAAGGCAGTAGAGGGGGCAGTGGCTGGACCTCGGAGCTCCCTCAGTAGGTCGTCCCGAAGATCCCGCACGATCTCCTGCCGCAGCTCCCGGAGCTGCTCAGGAGAGATCCGGACCTCTAGTGGCTGAGTAGGAGGTGCTGAAGAGGAGGGTCCGACTGAAGTGGATGGTACTGAAGTGGAGGGATGAGTGGGAAAATCAGAATCATGATCAGGGCTGGGGGAGTGTCGAGTAGTAGGTGTGGAAGAGGATGATTTCCTGACCCAGACTCCCTCTACCTTATCAAATCCCATCCTGTGAAGGGTTCCCTCACCCATGCGATCTGTGTATCGCAGTGCGCGAGAGGGTTCCCCTTCAGGAATGGGGATCTCGGACTCCCTAAAAATCAGGGTATACAACATCCCATATGGAAGGGTGAGCCTAGCTTTATCTAGAGGCTCACATAGGTATTTGTAGATCAACTTAGGGAAGTTAATTGGGGTATCTTGAAGAATGTAATACATGAGGGCTAGGTCCCTCTCGGATACAAAGTCAAAGCGGCCGGTCTTAGGAAACAGGGTCCTAGATATAATACTCAAGAGGAGCCGCATTTCAACTGATAGTTGACTAGCGGACACCTCATCTAGTGGGGACTGGGGTGGACTCCCTAATATGGCCGTAAGGGCCTCAGTCCTATCGGCCGGGTGAGTAGGAAATACCCCTACTTGGGGAAGATGTAGGATTTGTGCTATAAAATCCTCTGAAATGAATAAAGGGACACCCGCTACGGTTCCCTGTATCCCACCATTACCCCTGGAAACAGTCCCGTAAAACTCCCTAACTAGCCCTCGGTAAGTAGGGAGATCTAGGGAGCAAAACAACTCTAGTCCTTGGGCCCTCAACCTATGCCCTATAGTGAAGCCTTCCCGGGAGAGATAGTCGAAGTTGACATATCTCCCGGTGGAGACCGCCTTCCCGGCGCATGGACGCGAGGGAACCGGCCTCGACGGGGAAGGAACCGGAGGTTGTGGCCTCACGGGATCATTCCGAGCCTTGGACCGTCGCTCGGCGCCGCTCGCGGATTGGGGCCTCTTCCGGCTCGGGACAACTATCTTACGAGGCATGCTAGACCTAGAGAGGGGAAAGGACACGAGGAGTCGGAAGATACTCGACGGAAAAGCCCTAATGGAGGTCGGAGACGAGGTCGGAGACGGCTCTAGGGTTTGTGAACAGTGGAGGCGGTGAATAGAAGTGTCGATTAAATGCTTCGATTAGGGTTAAAACATCGGATCCCCGACCGCGAGTCGACTCCAGTAAATCGCGAGTCGACTCGACCTCGAGTCGACTCCAAAATATGCGCGAGTCGACTCCCCCTATGTTGCCATTGACCTCGAGTCGACTCCCATCTGTGTGCGAGTCGACTCCCCCTCATGAGCCGACTCTGAAACGTATCCGAGTCGACTCGAACTCTGGCACGCACCTAAAAATCATGCTATTTTCGTGCCAAACAAGGGATAATCACTAAGTTTATGATCTGATTTGATAATCATCGATGAGAGACTCTATATTTAACACAACCTAATCATCAAAATCAATGAACTAGAAGAGAACATCACTAGGATGGATCAATCACTCCTAATCCTCTCCTAAGCACACTAAATCTCTCTTCACTCAAGGGTTTTGTAAAGATGTCAGCTAGTTGATCATCAGTGCAAATAAATTGAAGTGTAACATCACCATTCAGTACATGATCTCTTATGAAGTGATGTCTTATTTCAATGTGTTTGATTCTTGAGTGCTGAATTGGATTCTTAGTTAAGTTAATAGCACTTGTATTGTCACAATTAATGGGAATTTTATCTTGTTTAATTCCATAATCTTCCAGTTGTTGTTTGATCCACATGATTTGAGCACAACAACTCCTGGCAGCAATATATTCAGCTTCAGCAGTAGATAATGCAACCGAGTTTTGTTTCTTGCTAAACCATGAGATTAAATTTTCTCTTAAGAATTGACATGACCCGCTGGTGCTTTTTCTATCAAGTTTACAACCAGCAAAGTCTGAATCTGTGTATCCTATTAAGTTCAGGCTAGATTCTTTAGAATACCATAAACCTATATTTTTTGTTCCTATTAGGTATTTAAAGATTCTCTTGACTGCAATTAGATGAGATTCCTTAGGATTAGACTGATATCTAGCACACATGCATACACTAAACATGATATCAGGTCTACTTGCAGTGAGATACAATAAAGATCCTATCATACCTCTATACATCTTTTGATCTACAGATTTACCTGATTCATCTTGGTCTAGTTCAACTCTCCCATCATGCTCATTTCAAACTCACTCTGCATCAAGTCAGCAAATTCTTTGCAGAGGCGATTGTTAGTAGCACCGAAAATAATATCATCAACATAAATCTGCACTACTAACATTTCTTTGTTTTTCTTCTTTAAAAACAGTGTTGTATCTACATTTCTCCTAGAGAACTCATGATCTAGTAGAAATTTGCTAAGTCTTTCATACCATGCTCTAGGTGCTTGTTTCAAACCATAAAGTGCTTTGTTCAATTTATACACATGATTAGGGTATTGATGATTTTCAAAACCAGGAGGTTGTTCTACATACACCTCCTCATTAATATACCCATTCAAAAATGTACTTTTAACATCCATTTGAAATAATTTGAATTTCTTAGAGCATGCAAATGCTAGTAACAATCTAATTGCCTCAAGTTTAGCTACAGGAGCAAACGTTTCATCAAAATCTATACCTTCTTCTTGATTATAGCCCTTTGCTACTAGTCTAGCCTTGTTCCTAATTACAATTCCATTTTCATCAAGTTTATTTTTATATATCCATTTGGTACCTATAATTGAATATTCAGAGGGTCGTTCAACTAGGTTCCAAACCTTGTTTCTAGTAAATTGGTTTAATTCTTCTTGCATTGCATTTATCCAATTTACATCTTTTTCAGCTTCTTCTATGTGTTTAGGTTCAAAATGTGAGACAAATGCTAGATGATTATTTAAGTTCCTAAGAGACGCTCTAGTCCTAATAGGTTGAGATGGATCATCTAAAATTAATTCCTTAGGATGCCCATGAGCATACCTCCAAGCCTTAGTCATCCCATGATCCACAATTGCCTCTTGGCTTGATGATGCATTTCCAATTAATTTTTGTTCATCTTCTTGTAATGTTATCTCATCAATCTTTTCTTCAAGAATTTCAGCATCATCATCAAGATCAACTCTCTTGCTAGAAGAGATATCACTAGAATCATCAAAAACAACATGTATAGACTCTTCAATAACAAGGGTTCTTTTATTAAAGACTCTATAGACTTTACTAGTTGTAGAATATCCCAAAAATATACCCTCATCAGATTTAGAATCAAATTTACCTAGGTTATCCTTCCCATTATTATGAACAAAACACCTACATCCAAAAACATGAAAATAGTTTACTTTGGGCTTTCTATTTTTCCAAAGTTCATAAGGTGTTTTCTTTATAATGGGTCTCAATAAAACTCTATTTAATATATGACATGAGGTGTTAATGGCTTCTCCCCAAAAGTACTTAGGGAGGTTACTTTCACATAGCATGGTTCTAGCCATTTCCTCTAGGGTTCTATTTTTCCTTTCTACAACTCCATTTTGTTGTGGTGTCCTAGGTATAGAAAAATTATGAGTTATTCCCTTCTTACAAAATTCATCAAATAGATGATTTTCGAATTCCGTTCCATGGTCACTTCTAATAGCTATGACTGAAGCATCTCTAGCATTAGTTACTTCCTTATGAAATTTCTTAAATACTGAACATGCTTGATCTTTATGAGCTAAAAACATGACCCAAGTATATCTAGAAAAATCATCTACAATAACAAGACCATATTTATTTCCACCTAAACTTGTGGTTCTAGTTGGTCCGAATAGATCCATGTGTAGTAGTTTTAGAGGTCTAGAGGTAGAGACACAATTTGTGGATTTAAAGGAGTTCCTTGATTGTTTGCCATATTGACAAGCTTCACATATTTTATTCTTCTCAAACTTTAGTTTTGGCAAACCTATCACGGAATCTCTTTTAACTAGTTTTGATATTGTATCCATACTAGCATGACCTAACTTACGGTGCCATAACCAACTTGCATCATTATCCTTAGTTTCATTAACAACTAAACAGGGGTTATGTTTGGCAAGATCCTCAAGGTCTACTACATACACATTGCCACGTCTTATTCCTTTAAAAACTAAACTATTGTCATTTGAGTTGGTTATGATGCATAAGGATGGTTTGAACAAAACATCAAAACCTCTATCACACAATTGACTAATGCTAAGTAGATTATGCTTAAGACCATCAACATATCAAACATTATCAATAAAGGTTGAAGGGATGATTTGTACTTTACCTATACCAATGATGTGACCTTGGTTATTGTCTCCAAATGTCACAGCACCTCCCTTCTTAGGCTCAAGGGTGAAGAATTGGTCTTTGTCACCCGTCATGTGTCTTGAGCAGCCACTGTCCAAGTACCAACAATTTTTGTCGACCTTGGCTGCAAGACACTCCTACACAAGCAAATCATACAATTTTAGGTACCCAAGTTTTCTTGGGTCCTTCATGGTTAGTAATGTTGGTTCCTTTTGGAACCCAAATCCTTTTAGTTTTTCTTTTAGTTTTTTCTTTTCTATAATCACACACATTTGCTTTATGTCCTAATGTTCCACAGCAAAAACATGTTATTTTCTTAGTTTTACTTTCTCCTGTTTTAACAAAGAAATTACTAAGGAGCTTTTGCTTATTTTTAGGTTTATACTCTAAACCAGCTCTATTGAACACAGCTCGTTGACTATTAAGTATCATTTTCAATTTTTCAGAACTATATGTAAACTTTTCTACAAAAGGCTTGTACTTTTCTAGTTCTAGTGCCAACTTTTGTTTTTCTGTTTTTAGTCCATTTAGGTCTTTTGTGAGACTCTCTTTTAAGATTTGTTTATTATTTTTAAGTTCTAATATTTCTTTGGTCAGCCTTTTGTTATCTTTAATTTGGGTATTAGTCTTTTGAATTAAGATTTGGTTGCTTGTCTTAAGTTCTGAATTTTCTTTAATGATAACATCTTTATCCTTAACTAATGTATTGTACTTACGGAGGTGAGTTTGGTTAGTTAGTTTCAATTCTTTGTTTTTAAGGTTTATTGTTTTATACTCGTCCATTAATTCATTGAAAACATCATATAATTCATCGAAGGTAAAGTCTAAATATGTTTCGGATGTTACCTCATTGTCGTTAGCCATAAAACATAGGTTGGCCTTTTCTTCTTGTTCCTCATCCGATGATGATGATGATGTTTCGGAGTCCGATAGGGTGGAGACGAGGACTTTCTTTTTCTTGTACTTGCTCCCCTTCTTCAGCAAAGGACAATCCGCTCTGAAATGCCCCGGCTTCTTACACTCATAACATCCGATCCCCTCATTTTCCCTTTCCTTACCTTTATCCTTGTGATATGAACTTGAGGGGCCTCTCCTTTGATGAAAGGACTTCTTCCGGTTGATTAATCTACGGAATTTTCTTACAAGAAGAGCCTCATCATCATCTCCCTCATTGTCTTCCTCTTCATTGCTACTGCTGCAAGATAAATCTTTGTTAGTAGAAACAGATTTTAGTGCTATTACCTTTTTCTTGTGAGAGGACTCTTCTTCATTGTGTTGTCTCATTGTTAGCTCATGCGTCATGAGGGATCCAAGTAGCTCCTCGAGAGGCAGCTTGTTTAAGTCCTTGGTGATGGGGACATCAGCTAGGTCCCCATTTTATTTGCATATTTGCTTATTGTTATTTCTGGGTTTATTTGTGTTTAGGGATTTATTTGTGGGCTTATTTGCATTTTAGGGCTTATTTGTGGGGAATTATTTTATGTAAGGGGTTTATTTTAATTGTTCTTATGGGGCCCTATTTAAAGGGAACTTGTAAGCTGATTAGGGTTTTAATGCAGAATTAAAGAACTCTTTTCCCCACGTCTCCTCTTCTTCTCTTCTCCTCCCTTCTCCTTCTTCTCTTCTTCTTCCTCCTTCTCTTCCCCTCTTCTCCTGCCTCCGTTTAAAAGTTAGTCCGGCATCAACTTGGTATCAGAGCAAGAGGCTTTGCCCCTGCTGCCAAAGCCCGATCCAGATCGTCCGAGTCTTCCTGTGAAATAGAGAAGACTGTGTTGGGCACTTCCATCTCCCGGCTACTCTTCCAAACCGAGAGCCAAAAAAAAAAAAAAAATCTCTCGCTCTCTCGGGTCTCACAAGAAGAGACAGAGGGGAACAACCCCTGGTTCACCGGGCTTCTCTCGGTACCTTCTTCTTTCCCTCTGTCAGTGTTCAAAAAAAAAAAAGGGAAGCTTCCCCGTGGCCGAGCAGTCCACTGTGCCCCTCCCTGCCGCAACCACCTCTTTCCATCAGATCCTCCGTAGCCCTCCCTGCAGCGCCGCCTCTGGCCCTCCACCGGAGCCAGCAACCGACGCCACCACCACCTCTGCCGCGTCTTCACCGTCGTGCCACCACCGGTGTATGGCCGAGCGTCCCCGGATTTCTGGATTTCTGTGGCCGCACGAGTATTACGCCGTACGTCGACCACGGACACCGGAGCGCGTTGAAGGACCGCGTGTGACTCCCGCTGCCGGAAAGAGGAAGAGCGTCGCCGATCTGTTTGCCACCTTGTCCCTCGGCACTGTCGACGCAACCGCCGACCACCGCGCGCAAGATTCCGGCCGCCACCACGACCAGCCGCCGCCTGTCGCCGCCGACAACGGAGCCACCGTCACCTTGCAGTTCGGCCGTTCCGCAACCACCGCCGAAGCGGCCGGAGCGCCCTCCCGAATCGTTCGGGAGGTTGAAGACGGAGACGGGTGGTAACGGGTAAGTTCTAAACCCGTTACCCCAACCCGTTAACCCGGGTCTTCAAAAAAAAAAAAAAAAAAATCACGTGATCTGCACGTGCTTTTTTTTAAGTTATCGGAGCGGGTTTCATTCGAAACCCGAAACCGATAACCCGAACCCGTTAAGGTTCAAAAAAAAAAAAAAAAAATCTCGTAGGATCACGTGACCTGCACGTGTTTCTAAAAAAAAAAAAAAAAAAAACTAACCTCTGTTTCAGTCGAACGGAAACCCTAGGGTTTCCGCCGCCGACGCCGTTGCCGCCGCCCCTGCCGTGCCATCTCTGCCGCCGACGCCTTCTCCTCCGTCCACCGAGCCGCGCCGCCTCGCCGTCGCCGTCCCCGCCGCTCCCGCGACCGCCCGATTGCCACCACCCATCCTCGGCTGCCTCCTTCTCGCGGGGACCACAGCGCCATCGCCCGAGACCTCCGCCGCCTCCTTCTCCTCCGTCAACCGAGCCGCGCCGCCTCGCCGTCGCCGTTCTCGCCGCTCCCGCGACCGCCCGATTGCCACCGCTACATCCTCGGCCGCCTCCTTCTCGCAGTCGACCACAGTGCCATCGCCCAAGACCTCCGCCACCTTTCGCCGCCTTCTGTTTCATCTCGCCACCGCCGCCAGAGCTCCACCGCCCGCGCCCCTCCGTCATTCACCACCGACTCCTCTCACGAGCTCAATTCAGCAGTCCGGCCGCCCCTGCAGAGCCCCTTTCAACGGGCCTATTTTTTTCCAAGAAGCCACAGCACCCCTCCGCTTTTCCTCTCTCCTAGCCGAGCCGGTGCCATCAGACCCCACTCGAGCTCGGCCAGCCTGACCCCCAGTTCGTGTTCAGCAGGCCGCAAGCCCAGTTCCATCACCCGGCCCGCGCACCAAACTCTCTTGAGTGTGGCCCAGGTCCAGGCGGTCTCAAAACAAGCTTGGCCTGTAGTGCGGCCCAAGGCCACTTGGCCGTAGGCCCTGTTTCAGGCCCGATCCAGAGTCTTCTTCAGTCCATTTCAGAAGCCCAGGAGCCCTTGTGCTGTAGAGCTAGGTCCACAGCTCTAGCTAGCTCTGTCCGGCGCCAACTTCGTGTTCGAGACTCCACGAGTAGACGATTCTGGTCAACTGCATTCACCTCAGGTAATAGGTTCTTTCTCCTTTGGGCTTGCTTATCTAAATATGTTCTAGTTCTCTTGCATGACAGCCCTATTTTGAAACTTATTTTCTTGTCAAACTGCAAAACCTAGACATTTTCCACCACACCCATCCTTCCTACCAATTAAATCTAAATATTAAATTAGTACACCTTAGTGTCAGGACACCATCAACATCCATAGATCAGATTACTTTCAGACTTTGAATGACTGTAAAACGTGTTTGCAACCTAACTTCTTATAGTGACTAATTTTCTACTTTAATTCTGAAATAACCAAAGTACAAATTAGTAACATTTAATTTTAAGTTATTTTTGTGAAAAGTTGCTGATTTCCGAATTCATAGTAGGTTGCATTAGTGGGTTGCATCAGTAGGTTGTCCTGCATTACCTTTGGACAATTAGGGTTCATTAGTAGTATTGCATATCATATCACCAATTAGAGTAGCTCCTGTATGCCCACCCGTAGTGGTAGAGAGTACCTCCTCACTGACTCTCAGACCCCTTCATCCACCATGGACCCCAGAGTCATACAAGATATTCTGAAACAATTAGCTGCAATACGAGCTGATAACGACGAATTCAAACGTGAGATCCGTGCTCAAATACAACACCTTAGGACTCCGGAACCATCATCCCCAATCGCAGCTTACCCCGAGTTTGGTTTGACCACACCGCCTGCAGCTTTTCCCCATCCCCCTAGGAACCAACATCATCCTGATCACCAGCGCGATCTTGACGAGAGACTACTTCGTACCGTGCGAGTAGAAGCTCCCACATTTGCTGGTCAATTAGAGCCGAGCGTGTACCTTGATTGGAGAGCAGCCATGGATAATTATTTTGAGTGGTACGATATGACTGAAGATAGAAAAGTACGGTTTGCCAAAATGAAGCTTATTGGGCAAGCTCACTGGTACTGGCATAACGTTGAACATCGGCGTGAGACCCAGAGGCTTCCACGCATCACCACTTGGGAGGATATGAAAGAGAAACTAAATGAGAAGTATCTGCCATTCTCTTACCGACAACGCCTCATGGATAGGTGGCAGAAACTAACTCAAGGAACTTCAACTGTTGCCGATTACATTGCACAATTTGAGGAGTTTCACATGAGGTGTGGTGTAATCGAAGAGGAGACTGTTACTCTTTCTAGGTTTCGAGCAGGACTCCGTGAGGAGATCTAGAAAGAATTGATCCTCCGAGAGATTACTACCCTTGGCCAGGCATACCAATTGGCTCAAGACGTGGATAGTTTTTTACGAGTCCCTGTGGTGAGACGTACCGATTCTCGATTTTTGCCCCCAGGAGCCCGACCTAATCAAAGCCATCTCCCACAACCCAGACCACTCTCCAACCATCCTTTCCAGCCCGGTTCTAGCCAAACACCGACTAGGACATTCCCGGTGCCTGCTCAAAGTACATCAACTGATAAAGGAAAAGGCATATTAGGGTCCAACCCGCCCTTAAGAAACCAAACCCAGTGTTTCAGGTGCCAAAAGTTTGGCCATATTGCGTCCCAATGTAATGCCAAGACTTATTTAATGACTGAACTGGAAGCAGAAACCCAGGATACTGAATGTGTCGAAGAAGTCTATGAACCAAACATCGAGGATTTTGTAGATGACTTTGGAGACGAAAAGACCGGGTTAGAATTTGTTCAGACTGAATACCAAAACGAGCCCACTGATAGAAATGACCAAAACCATAGGCTCCATGTGGTTAGGTGCACACTAGCCCAAACAAAGACCGAACAAGACTGGCGAAGAACCTCCCTATTTTATACACTTATTAAGATCAATGGTAAAACATGCAAAATCTTATTTGATAGTGGGAGTTGCATCAATGCCATTGCGTCTGGAGTTGTTTCTCGCCTTGGCCTGAAATCTACCCCTCATCCTAATCCATATAAAGTAGCCTGGGTAGATAAGACGTCCATTTCGGTTTCAGAAAGATGCCTTGTCCCGATTCAATTCCTATCTTATAAAGACGAGATTTGGTGCGACTGCCTTCCGATGGACGTAGGTCAAGTCATTCTAGGAAGACCTTGGTTATACGATAGGGACGTCACACTTCATGGTCGATCAAATTCGTGTAGTTTTATGTTCCAGGGTCGGAAAATTATACTGAATTCATTACCTCCTAGAGAACCCGGCCCTGAGAAGAAAGGTGCTACGCCACAAAAAGATGAGTCACTTCACATCATTACTTCGAAAGAGGTAATGAAAGATATCGAAAGCCATTCACCTGTATTCGCTCTTGTGGCTAGAGTTATCAATGTGGAGTCAAATGCCGAACATCCGGCCGCCGTAGTTCCTCTGTTGGAGGAGTTTCACTCTGTCTTCCCCACTGATCTTCCAGAGGCACTCCCTCCAATGCGTGATATCCAGCACGTAATTGATCTCATTCCTGGAGCGTCACTGCCAAATCTTCCCCACCATAGACTCAATCCAAACGAGCATACTGAACTGAAACGCCAAGTTGACGAACTCGTCACTCGAGGGTATATTCGTGAGAGTTTGAGTCCCTGTGCTGTACCTGCACTCCTCACTCCCAAGAAAGATGGCTCTTGGAGGATGTGCGTCGATAGCCGTGCTATCAATAAAATCACGGTAAAGTATCGTTTTCCCATTCCTAGGCTGGACGACCTTTTAGACTATATGTCTGGTGCTACAGTTTTTTCCAAGATCGACCTAAAGAGTGGGTACCACCAGATTCGGATTCGTCCTGGGGATGAATGGAAAACAGCATTCAAAACCAAAGATGGACTCTACGAATGGTTAGTAATGCCTTTCGGATTAACAAATGCTCCAAGTACTTTTATGAGGGTGATGACACAGATCTTTCGACCTTTCTTGAACAAATTTGTCGTTGTATACTTTGATGACATCCTCATTTATAGTCAAACTCAAGAGCTCCATCTCTCACACCTAAGGCAGGTTTGTGAAGTCCTGCGGAGAGAAAGCTTCTTTGCAAACCCTAAGAAGTGTGCCTTCCTAACTGATCACGTCACTTTCTTAGGATTCATAGTATCTTCCAAGGGTGTCTCCGCTGATCCAGAAAAAGTAAGCGCGATAGTCGACTGGCCTGAGCCCAAGACCTTAGCCGAAGTACGCAGTTTTCATGGTCTGGCTACTTTCTATCGTCGCTTCATTAGGAATTTTAGTTCAATAATGTCTCCCATCACAGATTGCATGAAGAAAGGAGACTTTATCTGGACTAAGTCGGCATCCCAAGCATTTAAAGATATTAAGCATAGGATGACCGAAGCACCTGTCTTGCGCCTCCCTGATTTCACTAAGGTATTCGAGGTCGCATGTGATGCCTCTAGCGTTGGCATAGGTGGTGTGTTAAGCCAAGAAGGTCACCCTGTCGCGTTCTTTAGCGAAAAGTTAAGTGACGGCAGGTTGCGTTATTCCACCTATGATAAGGAATTCTATGCGGTAGTGCAAACTTTGCGACATTGGCGACACTATTTGCTACCGCAAGAATTTGTCCTGTATTCAGACCATGAGGCTTTAAAGTATCTCAATTCTCAAAAGAAATTAAACCTTCGACATGGCCGATGGATTGAGTTTCTACAAGCCTATACTTTTGTGCTGAAACATAAAGCTGGAGTTGAGAATAAGGCTGCTGATGCGCTCAGTCGACGGATCTTCCTCCTATCCATGATGAGCACTGAAGTAATTGGGTTTGAAAGGATCAGGGAATAATATACCACCTATCCCGATTTTAGTAATGTATACCTGACCCTACGAGATGGAGTAGAGAGAGAGCACGATGATTTCTTTTTACACGATGATTATCTCTTTCGCTCCGACCGTTTGTGTATTCCTCGAACTTCTTTGAGAGATTTTCTAGTATGGGAAGTACACGCTGGAGGACTGTCTGGGCATTTCGGGAGAGACAAAACCATTGAGATGGTGGAAAGACGTTTCTTCTGGCCGAGTCTCAAGAGAGACGTGGCCAAGATCGTCGCTCAGTGCCGCACATGTCAATTAGCCAAACAACGTAAACAGAACACTGGGCTTTACACTCCACTACCTGTTCCTGATTGTCCGTGGCAAGATGTTAGCATGGATTTTGTGTTAGGGCTTCCACGTACCTCGACCAAACACGATTCCGTTTTTGTAGTAGTGGACCGATTCTCTAAAATGGCTCATTTTCTCCCATGTTCTAAGACTTCTGATGCTTCTAGGATTGCGAAACTCTATTTTGACGAAGTCGTTAGACTCCATGGTCTTCCTAAATCTATTGTGTCCGATAGAGATGTTAAATTTATGAGCTATTTTTGGAAAACTCTTTGGCACATGATGGGTACCAAATTAAAATTTTCCTCTGCCTATCACCCCCAAACTGATGGCCAGACCGAAGTTGTCAACCGAAGTCTAGGGAGTCTTCTCAGATGTCTGGTAGGTGAGCATACTAGGACTTGGGATCTCGTGCTACCAACTGCCAAGTTTGCATATAATAGTTCGGTCAATAGGACCATAGGCATGAGTCCTTTTGAAGTGGTTAATGGCTATAAACCTAGGCAACCCATAGACTTGATTCCCATGTCTCATCAACATAGAGTCTCTGAGTCTGCACAATCATTTGCTTCACACCTGCATTCATTGCATCAGGAGATCAGCAAACTTATTCACTCTAATAACTTAAAATATAAATCCTTTGCTGATTTGCACCGACGTTATAAAGAATTAAATGTAGGTGATTCAGTCATGGTAAGAATTAGACCTGAACGACTTCCTTCGGGGACGTTCAAAAAGTTGCAATCTCGTAGTGCGGGACCGTTCAAAGTCCTAAAGAAAATTAGTTCGAATGCGTATGTTGTAGATCTTCCTGAAGACTATGGGATTAGTGCGACATTTAATACTGAAGATTTAGTCCCATACAAGAAATCAACATTCATTCCTTCTGACCCTTTTGTTGATACATCCACTGTTGTTGATCACCCTGCTCTAGCACCTGCTAGTGAGCCTCCACCTCCACAGTTTCATGCACGCAGAGAACACATAGAACATATATTAGATGAGCAGGTTATATCTACCAGGAGAGGAAGCTACCAACGTTACCTTGTTCGGTGGAAAGGTCGACCCGAATCAGATGTGTCGTGGATTTCGCGAGCTGAGTTGCAGCGCCTTGACCCGGATCTTCTGGAGCAGTACGACAGCCGACCCGATTTACACTCGACGGGGTCGAGTTTTTCTCACCCGGGAGGAGTTGATGGGGACATCAGCTAGGTCCCCATTTTATTTGCATATTTGCTTATTGTTATTTCTGGGTTTATTTGTGTTTAGGGATTTATTTGTGGGCTTATTTGCATTTTAGGACTTATTTGTGGGGAATTATTTTATGTAAGGGGTTTATTTTAATTGTTCTTATGGGGCCCTATTTAAAGGGAACTTGTAAGCTGATTAGGGTTTTAATGCAGAATTAAAGAACTCTTTTCCCCACGTCTCCTCTTCTTCTCTTCTCCTCCCTTCTCCTTCTTCTCTTCTTCTTCCTCCTTCTCTTCCCCTCTTCTCCTGCCTCCGTTTAAAAGTTAGTCCGGCATCACTTGGCTTCTTGGATTGCCGTTACCTTGGCTTCCCATGACCTTGGTAGACAACGAAGAATCTTCCTGACAAGTTCGCTGTTAGTATAATTTTTGCCAAGGCTTTTTAGGCCATTGACAATGTCACTAAATCTAGTAAACATGCAAGTGATTGTTTCATTAGAATCCATCTTAAATAATTCATACTTATGAACTAATATATTTATTTTAGATTCTTTTACTTGATTTGTGCCCTCGTGGGTCACTTCAAGTCTATCCCAAATCTCTTTTGCAGAACTGCAAGTAGAGACTCTATTGAATTCATTTCTATCTAAAGCACAATAAAGCACATTCATTGCTTTGGCATTTAGTTGTGCCTTCCTTATGTCATTGTCATCCCAATCCTTTTCAAGTTTGGGTACAGTGACACCCTCTACATAAATGGATGGGATATATGGTCCATTTAGTATGGTGGTCCACATCTCATAGTCTTGGGCTTGGATAAATATTCTCATCCTAGCCTTCCAATATGAGTAGTCGGATCCATTAAAGAATGGAGGTCTATGGGTGGACTGGCCCTCAATATGAGAAGATCCAAATGGGGTTGTCATTTTGATCTTTTTCTCTTTGGGTAAAAGAGTTCCGGCTCTGATACCACTTGTTGCCCAGATAGACAACCCAAGAGGGGGGGTGAATTGGGTTTTAAAATAATTATTGCAATTAAAAGGTTCGTGAATAACTAATTAATACTTTTTGCAAGTGGATTAATTAGATGCTATGTGCAGTGAATGAAATGAAAGTAAGAGACTACAAGGCAATCACAAACACAAGGAAATTTATAGTGGTTCGGAGCTAACCCTTGCTCCTACGTCCACTCCCCAAGCCTCACTTGGGAATTCACTATAACCCCTCGGATTATAGCCGGTTGTTTTACAAGCTCACAACCTAACTTGTTGTTTTACGAGATCACAACGAACTCGGTCGGTTTTTCCAGGCTCACCGACTAGAACCACTCGATTATTTTTCCGGGATCACAATCAAACCCTTACACCGTTGGTTTCAACCTAGGCTCACCAACAAACCTTTACACCCTTGATTCAATCCCCTGATTGAATCAAGTAAGGAACAAATGGTTTGAACAAAGACACACAGAAAAATAAAGCTTCTAAACAAGCAGATATTCAGCGATATAAATAACAGAGAAGTTAAGAGCCCTCAAACGAATTTATGAAGATGTAGAGGAGGGCTTCTCGAACTCGGGGTCTCCTCTTGAATGTCTTGAAGACTTGAAGACTGAAGGAGACTTCTTTAATGCTGGGAAGAGTTGGTTGAATGGAGTTAATGGCTCTCTTCCTTCTTTTTCTTTGAAATCCTTTTGTAGATGAAGATTTCTTGTTTTCTTTGAATGGAATGTCGCTTCTCTACCTTGCTACAGTTCTCTGTGGCTATTTAAGCCATTCCCCACGGAAACTAGCCGTTAGACACAATCTTCTAGCCGTTCTGCACATTCTGCACATCCTGACAATATTTCCGTTGGGATCGGAGTCGACTCGCGCGATCTGGAGTCGACTCGGCTGCAGCAGGAGTCGACTCATGCTTTTCTGGAGTCGGCTCGGCAACTATTCCGGATTTGAATTAAAGTGCTCTTCTCGACTGGGAGTCGACTCGACTTAACCCGGAGTCGACTCCCCAAAGTCTGGAGCTAACCTGGCACTTCTGGAGTCGGCTCATTCCAAGGAGTCCATAGATGTATTCTTCAACTTTGCTCACTCGAGTCGACTCGGAAATTCTGGGAGTCGACTCGGCACTCAGAGTCCGAACTCCCGATCTTCTGTCTTTTGACTCGTGCCGTCTTGGAGTCGACTCAAACTGTTTCGGAGTCGACTCGGCTCTCAGTATCCGAAAAACAGTCTTCTGTCTTTTTGGGGTAGCGCTGCCTTGGAGTCGACTCGAACTGTCTTGGAGTCGACTCGCCTCTCAGAGACGAAAATACTGTCTTCTGTCTTTTTGGAGTCGCGCTGTCTTGGAGTCGACTCGGACTTTGCGGGAGTCGACTCGGCTCTCAGTGTCCGAAAGTTGCTCTCTGACTTTTGCCTTGTATTACACTGGGAGTCGACTCTCGCTTCCTTTGGAGTCGACCTGCCAGCCATCGGAGTCGACTCGAGTTCTTCAGGAGTCGACTCGGCTCTCAGAGTCCAAAATAACTTCTCTGTCTTTCTGTCTGTAACTCCCTGGAGTCGACTCGTACTATCCTGGAGTCGACTCGGCAGTATCGGAGTCGACTCGCGCTCTTCAGGAGTCGACTCGTTGACAGGTTCTGAGATGGATCTTTCTGTCTGTCTGTCTGTTCTCAGTCGGAGTCGACTCGTAATGTACAGGAGTCGACTCGAGCCTGTGCCAGTGCTTCTGATACGCTTGGAGTCGACTCGTAATCTCCCGGAGTCGACTCGAGTCTCAGACTTTGGTTCAAATTGACTTCTTAACTTATCCAAAATGTCTTGAACCAAATCTAGAGACACTTAACCATAAATTTACAAGAATTTCACTGAAACACTAGATTGAATTCATTAGTAAACATAAGATATACTCAAATGCTTTGAGCTCATCAAAATCAAATAGGGTTATAATCAATCACTCCACAGAACTTAATCCCAAAATCAGAACTTAAGAATAATAACAAATGTGAGATATGTGTAGAGGCCAAATTACCTAAAAGACCATTCCACTCTATAAGTAGAGATTCTAATCTCCTTAAATTCATATATAGTGATGTATGTGACCCAGAGAGAACCTCAAAGGATAGAAACAAATATTTTGTAACTTTCATAAATGACCTTTCTAGATACTATCAACTTTATCTTATCAAGGCTAAAAATGAGATCTTAAATAAATTCAAGTATATAAAGTAGAAGCTGAAAACCAACTAGATAAAAAGATTAAAATCTTAAGGTCTCATAGAGAAGGTGAATATACCTCATTTGAGCTGACCCAGTTCTGTGAAGAACATGGGATAATTCATGAAGTGATAGCTTCTTATTCACCCTAATCTAATGGAGTAGCTGAAAGAAAGAATAGAACCTTGATGGATATGGTTAACTCTATGTTAATTAGTTCAGGTGCACCAAAAAATCTTTGGAGGGAAGCACTAATAACTGCATCTTATATCTTGAATAGAATTTCATTCAAACATAATGATAAAACCCCATATGAAATCTAGAAACATAAAAAATCTAACTTAAAATACTTAAAAGTGTGGGGGTGCTTAGCTAAAGTAAAAATTTTAAAAAATAAAAAAAAGAAAATTGGACCCAAAATAGTAGATACAATATTTATAGGATATGCAATTGAGAGTAATGCTAATAGATTTTTAGTGTTTAACTCTCACATAAATAAAATTAATAATAACACCATAATAGAAGCCAGAGATGCAATCTACTTTGAAAGCATATTTTTCTTTAAAACAAGGATAAATGATCAAATAAATACTAATAATAATTTAGGGACTAGTTCAAATAGAACCAGATTTAGAGAGGAACAAAAAGAAGAAACTGAACCTAGAAGAAGTAAAAGAACTAGAGTTGAAAAGAACTTTGGAGAAGACTACTACACATTCCTAATAGAAGACACTCCTACTTCTTTAGAGGATGCCTTGAAATCTTTAGATGCCTTCTTCTGAAAAGAAGCAATAAATAATGAAATGCAATCCATAGTTCAAAACCACACTTAGGGATTGGTAGACCTACCCATAGAAAGTAAACCCATAGGGTATAAATGGATCTTTAAGAAGAAACTTAAGCCAAATAGAACTGTAGACAAATACAAGGTTAGACTAGTAGCCAAAGGTTTTACTCAAAAATCTGGGATTGACTTCTTTGATGTTTATGCCCCTGTAGCTAGAATCACTACCATTAGGATCCTTGTTGCCTTGGTTTCTATTTATAAGCTAGTTATACATTAAATGGATGTTAAAACTGCTTTCTTGAATGGAGACCTAGATGAAGAGATCTACATGGACCAACTCGAAGGTTTCATTGTTCCAAGTCAAAAGAAAAAGGTATGTAGGTTGATTAGATCTTTTTATGGTCTAAAACAAGCTCCCAAACAATGACACCTTAAATTTGACGAAATAATCCTAACTAATGGATTTAAAATTAATAACACAGATGAATGTGTATATTATAAAAAGAAGAATAACAAAATTATAATTTTATGTCTATATGTAGATGATATCCTAATTTTTGGAACAGACTTAGAAATTATTAATGAAGTAAAACAATTTTTATCTCTAAAATTTGACATGAAAGATTTAGGAGAAGCAGACCTAACCCTAAATATTAAAATCGTAAGGAATGAAGATGGAATAACTTTGTTCCAAAGCCGCTATGTGGAGAAGATTCTTAAAAAGTTTCACTACTCTGATTGTCATTCTGTATCTACTCCTCATAATCCATTTCTTCATCTAAAGAAGAACTTAGGTGATTCAGTCAATCAAAGCTTGTATCCCCAGATCATTGGTTCTCTAAGATTTCTTGCAAATTACCAGACCTGATATTACATACTCTGTGAACCGACTGAGTAGATATACTCACAATCCTAATAATGATCATTGAACTACTCTAGAAAGAATTCTTCAGTACCTTAAAGGTATCATATCTTTGGGATTATACTATTGTGGTTATCCTGCTGTTCTGTAAGGTTATAGTGATGCCAACTGGATCAATGATACAGTTGACACGAAATCCATCACTGGTTTTATCTTTTTTTAGGAGGTGCAGCTGTATCATGAAAGTCTACCAAACAAACTATAGTGGCTAGGAGCATCATGGAATCTGAAATGATTGCCCTAGATACCACTAGAATTAAGGCCGAGTAGCTTAGAGATCTACTGGTAGATTTATCTCCATGACTTCATCATTACCTTCCATATCTATTCATTATGACTGTAAATCTGCTATAGATAAATGCAATCGAGAAAATACAAATGTGAAAATGAATAGGCACTTAAAAGTACGTCATAAATTATTGAGATACAAATTAAAGAATAACTTGATTACACTAAATTTTGTAAGATCCGAAAAAAATCTAGCTGATCAGCTTACTAAAGGATTGTCTAGAATAGTGGTTCTAGAGTTGTCGAGGGGGATGGGGCTAAGCCCATAAGTAAAGTCACCATGGTGGTAACCCAACCTGAAAAGGTTCAATGGGTAGAAACAAGCTAGATAGGTAACTAATGAGGAGTACTATTTATTTTTCCCATCCCTAGGGCAACAGTGCTCATAAAAAGCAAGGGTTAGGTTGAGTTTTTACTCTTAATGAATCGGAGACCCATGAGGCAGGATTCCTACTTGCTTGTACTCTTTTGAGGATTCACCGATATGCATGTAGTCGTGAGGCCATGACTGTGGAAAGTGGGTTGTTTCCTAATAACACACATGAAGAGATACCTGCACATGGCCGTAAAGCGCAAACCCACCTCGAGTATTGTTCACGCTATATTATATGTGCTGTTAATGAAATCTAAGCCATGGACCAAGGTTCAAGGCATAGTCTACCTTGGCTTCACAGAGGTAATCAATTGTCAGTAAGTGAAGGTTCAAACCGAAAGGTACCTGCACCTATTACATAATATAAGATACTCAGCACTTTATTTTGATTTTTAAATTTATTTTGATTTTAATTTTTTTAAATATTTAATTTATGTGGGGGATTGTTGAATTAAATCAAATATTTTAAAATTTGAAAACCAAACATTTGACTTGGTCAACGGCCAAGTGGCAAGGATCCGCTGATAGTCAATTTTAAAGACCACGCAATAGCACGTATCTTGTAGGATAGTAATTGCAGATATCGATCCACAGGAATTGGAGTACAGTTGTTTTCTTAAAAATATTTGAAAATGAGAGTTTGTGAAGAAAATTAAACTAAACAATTTAACAAGAAATGCAATTGAAAATGATATAAGTAGAAGAACTTAGGATAAGAAATTCACCACTAACATAGCAATAAGGGTTATTTGTAATTTATTTCATTCTTGGATTATTATGCAAATTGGCTACAAGCTTAACAAGCATTCGAATAAAACTTTACAAAAGTAATTTAGGCATAGTCCTGTTAGATGTATGCCCTAGAAGCCAATCTAGCTGACACATTATTAATTCTAGGACTTAATTTTGTACTTGATTATTTATTATTGAATAAATAAAAGGCATCTTTTTCATTCATATTGTTTATGTGTCTATGAATCGTCCAAGAATTAATAAGATGATGATACATATTCTTAAGAGTTAAGAATTTGAGCCATGCATCATTGGTGATTAATTTCTGAATGTTCCTGATCAATGGATCATCACAAGGACGGTGATCGATCCGATCAGTGCACACATTGCTTTCCTTATGGATGGACGAGACTCGAGTCTGCGGTGTGGCGACACTGAAGTAATAGTGCAGGTGCTTGTTAAGAACAAGGGTACTGAGCATGACCAAGATAAGAAGTCACTTGGATATCTATCCACTCGTCAGTGACTTGCTTGATGTTGCAGTAGTGTGACTAGTCCTTTGACCTGCGGTGCTTCGGCTACTCACAGTGAGGTTATTGTAGTTTGACTGCACGTATACATGGTCTCTAGACATACGGGTCCATGCAGTGTAGATTGGCTATAATAGGTTCACTGTAGGAGTAGGATATGCACCTATATGGAATCTATCAACCTTGGTAGATAAGGAGAGATCCTATGTGATTTATAAGACTGAGTTCGTAAGACCTCGGCCGGGGCAGTATGCATAGTGGAGAAAGAGTTTTCCACTCTCGAACTTAAGTCGAATAAATATTGACATTTGACAGACGATGGGGTTTGACGAGTTGTCCATGACCTCCGTCCTGTAGGGATCCACGATAGTAGGACTGTATCACACGATAACTACACCTAGAGGTTCATCATTCTATTTTGCTGGGTAGCCACTACATACTGCTAGGTGTCACTGGTGGATGGTGGGACTCACAAGGATTATCTTGATGATCGATAAACCCTAATGAGTAGAGTTGGAATCGTTCCGACCCATTGAAAGGAGTTTTTCAATGATATTGTGATAGAGATCATAATATATCTCACTACCAGTCAGAATAGAACCTATGGGGTCACACACACTAGAGGCATTGACCAATCCGATGGTTGAATCGTGATTAGGAATCACAAGTAATCAATTCGATTGATAATCAGTTGAAGAAGGAACAATGGAATTAATTAATTGGACTTAAACACAAATCCTACTTTGAGTAGGATTTCTAGAGTCCTAATTGGATTAGGACTGGGAATCCTATTTGAAGTAGGATTGGGATTCCTACTTGGAGTAGGATTCCTACAATCCTAATTAAATTAGGAGTTTTGAATTAAAATTGGATTCCTACTTGGAGTAGGATTTCCAGAGTCCTAATCGGATTAGGACTTCGGATTCAAATTAGAGTCCTAAATGGATTAGGACTAAAATTAAATAAGTCCTAATTGGATTAGGGTTTCTTAAGTCCTAGTTAATTATTAATCTAATGAATTATGATGACTCCTAATTTGATTAGGATTGAAGGATTCAATTGAGTCATGGTTCAATCAAATCCTAATTAGATTAGGATTTGAAGGGAAAGCAAATAGGTGCACCTAATCCTTTTTGGAAGAGGACTAGACCACCTTACATTAGACCCCACGCCCTAGTTGATTGGATCAACTAGGGCATGCGTGATGAGGAGAACCCCCTCCCTTGGCCGAAATCAAAGAGAAGAGAAGAGAGGCGTGCGCCCCTTTTCATGGCTCCAAAAGGAAAAACATGAAGCTCCTAAAATGTAGGAGCTCCATGTGTCTTTATAAGGAGGTAAAGGGCCAACCCCTAGGGTATTCTTTTTCCTCCTCTTCCAACCGTGAGCCACCTCTTTCTCTTGGGTTTTTCAGCCGCTATCAGCAAAGGGAAAAGAAGAGGAGGCGTGCACCTCTTCTTGGCCTCCTTCCTTGGTTCCAACGTAGGGAAGAAAAAGAAGGCTGCAGGGGCTTCGTTCCTCTTCCTCTATCCCTCCTTCTTCTTCCTCCTCTCAAGCACATTCAAGAGTTAAAAGAAAGAGAGGAGATCAGCCATTAAAGTTGTCTCTGCAAGGGAGCTAGCATCCGGGGAGACAAAGAAGCTAGGATCGGTTTTTGCTTCGTGTGGATACCCGTAGAGGCCGGACACGTGAACGGCTTCAAGCGAACCTTCATCCTAAATCACGAACTTCAGTTTGCGGTGATCATCTACCCGCACAAGGTGAAGATCTGATCTTCATAATTAGTTTAAAAGTTTTTAATTCTAATCTATCTACGAACGGTTATTGAACAACGTTCATAGGATGAACGATTGATCCCGCTTATGCCTCTTCCGCTGCATCTGAAATTTTTTTAAAAAAATTTTTTGTGGCATGGGCGGGTCCCCAACAAGTCATCTTCAGTTAACATGAAATGTCTACCCTAATCTAAGGTGGCAGCACACCGCATCTTTCTTACGCATGAACTATCTTTTTTTTACTTTAATGATCATAAAAAATATTTGTATAGACATCATACTTAAAATCATAGAATTTAAGCATGAGATAAAAGGATATTTATTAAGAGCAAGAATGTCTATACAATTCCAGGAACATAAAATTAAATAAACAAAACTCGTGTCTCTTTGTTAGGGCTGCATCCAGCCCCAGTGAAGAGCTTAGCCTTCCATACAGACGCGAACAACTGCACTGCAAAGGGACTTCATGACGATTGGCTCTCCCTCCTTTCTCCCGTCGTCTCTCTCTTCCTCTTCAAGTAATATATTCCAAAGAGTTTCCCCAGAAGGAAGCGGATCCGAAGAGAAGTGTCTTCCCCTGTTTCACGCTTGGGCCTTTTATAGGCTGCAACCTCTCTCTCCTCTTCCCTATTTCACGTCGAGATAAGGATGGATCGAAGCGGGATGAAGCTGAGAGATTATTGCTTGATCTTCGAACGCGTCGTAGATGCTGGCTGGGAGGAAGTGATCTTGAAGCAGGGGAATTCATCCACCGATCCATGAAGTTCGGGGTGCATGCGGAAATGATACTTGATCTGATCCATGGATGCAGGGGACGATGCTCACGGCTGAAGGAGTTGCTTGGGATGCTCATCCGGTTGTTGGGAAAGATACGCGGAGCAAGGCAGAGAAGACTCGGTTCCGAAATGCAGGGGATTCATCCATGGATGTGGAGTTAATCCGAATGGGAGGAAATCTGGAAGAAAATCTTGGATCCGTGGGTGATAACTGGACCCAGGAGGATGTGGACGATGCGAGATGTACACGTGAGCTTCGTCCGTGGAGCGGGATGGCTGGGAGATGATCCGGAAGGGGCCTTGAATCGCGGACGGTTGCTAGCTTCTAGACGCGAGGAAGACTGGTTGCTTTGTTCGTTGCTGTGAGAGCTAGATCAACGCATGGGTCTAATCCGCACGCGGCTGGGAGGAAGCTAGGATGCGGGATGAACGGCTGAAGCTGGGAGGAACTCACGGACGGCTAGGAGGAAGGCTACCGCGAATGAGAAGAATCTGAAAGAAGAGGATCACGAAGAGGTGGAAACGAATCGCGTGTGGGTTAGCCTGCAGATGCTTGGATTTGCTAGGAAAATCCGGGCTCTGTTCTGAAGCAGGGGGAGACCGTGGATGTTGAGAGATGATGTGTGAACAAGAGGAAGGGCAGACGGCTGGATTGGTTTGAGAAAATCCGGGAGGTGGGTTGAACGGCTAGGGGTGTGAAGCAGAGGAGTTTATTTGTGGACGTGGGATCCAACACGGAGCTGGGGAGAAAATGCTTGAATTCGGGATAGCCATGTTGAACCGAATGTTAAGAAAGAAATAGGGGAGTTGGGATGAATGGCCGAATCAGAATCTGAGAGGATCTGATTTGCGGGGTGTATATGACTTGGGTTCAGGGATCATCCTAAATGAATTTGACTTGACTGGCATACATTAGACTCGACCAATAAAAATAAAAATAATAATAATAATAAAAAGAATCAAACTTGAATTACTTTTAACATTTTATTAAAATGCAATGATGAAAGGGAACATATTTTCTCATGTTTAAATATAAAATATGTGCATTAAAATGATAATAAGTATTATGAGAAAGAAGTTAATTTATGCATTATTTAGCACTTATCATCCGCGCACAAGCAAGGGAGCAAACATAGAAAGATCCCCAAAAGAAGCAGACCATGACAAGTATCATGCATCCATGCGCAAGAACAAGCATGGAAAGGCCCCCCGAAGAAGAAAGAAAGCATGAGCGGCCAAGATGCAACAAACTGCAGGATCAAAGGAGCACAAGAAGACACATCATCAATCCGCGAAAGGAGAGTCTGCTTCTTTTGACGCGTTTTTAACCTATATAAAGGGCTCTAGGAATCATTTCAAATTCAATAAAAAATTTCTCCTCTCTATTCCAAGAGTCTATATAAAAAGGGCTCTAGGATACATTGGGGAGAAAAGAAATAAATTTTTTTTTCTTCTCCTCAAAATTTTTCTAAGTTTCTATTGAACTATCTGCAAACGTGAACGTGCTCTTCTTTCTTCCCTGGAGGTGCACTGACGGAAAAGACGTGGTTCTGTATTGGGTCATCGTATCTTTAGAAGATCTGTGCCAGATCAATAAAGACCCGTGCGTGGGGGGATAAGCTTTCCTGAGACAACTTGTCAGCGTGCTTCGATCAACAGGCCATCTTCTCTCTCTTTCTTTATTTTATTATTCTATTGTCAAATTAATTATTTGCTAGTTTATTCTTCTTATTTATTGTTTTTAAATATTAAAAATATTTAATTATTGATTTATCAATTATATTTGTGCACATAGGCTAACAATAACATCTTCATAAAAGTCAAAGATATGCTTCGCTTTGATTTGCTCGCTGTTTCATGTCGTACGCACCTTGGGCTTAAAATATCAGATCTCACTGTAACCCAACTTAAAGCGAACCTATATAACCAAATCTAAAATCCTATGAAGATAAAAGATGAACTAGCTAGAATAACATGACGTATCCAATTGTTTATATGGGTTGAAGTTTTTGATGGCAAATTAACTAGTTTTGAACTTGGACCATTGATTGAGCAACAAATATTAATATTTTGATAGGCATGTGTATAAACTATATTATTGTTATTATATACTTTAATACTCTATAATATTGATAATATTAATTATTATTAGAAGTATGTAATATTTTTAAGATAATTTGATTATGATATTGGGATTTTAAAAATGTATAAAGCCAGATGAAAAGAATAATTTCATTACTTTCTAAAATTTTAAAGAGATTGCTGCATATTACGAGAAAAAAAAAGGAGGCATTGTTTTTTTTTATGACTCCATCGAGATGAAAGAAGCATTTTACCTACAACTTACTGTTGAACATGCATGCCTGGGATGAAATGACAAAATGTGGTCCCCTGATATTTTGTCGGCACTAAATCCAAACTCCAAAACCGCACGAAAGACTACCGAATAGTTAAACTCTTCGAATAACACGTGGTTCAAACGCAAGCGTACCTAAGCCTCATGCTCCTCCAACCCTCCCCACCTTCCCTCTCTCTCCTCCGTGTTCACCTTCCTCAACCATCGTCCCTTGCCTCTTTCTCGCTTCAAAGATTGGTCATACATGTGTAGGAAAAGCGGTTATCTATTAGAAAATGAGAAAAAACACTTAAGAAAAAAGTGGTAGAAATTCCAACAATTCGAAGAGTAATGCCCAAACTTATTGCAATTATCATTGAATATTAGATCTATCATATCATCTTCTTTCATATGGCCTTCCTCTACTACATTCTCTTTCTCTTATAGGATTTAAATCTTGCTCCTTCTCTTCATTGCTTGATGAGCCACGATCGATTATTTCCCTTCCTCATCCTCGGCCACGGCCTCGGTCTCGTGCTCGAGCTCTTTCTTGAGTTCTTCCATGATCTTCTTTTGTAGTAAGCTTCGTTTGCAGAACTTGCTCCAATAGCTTTTCTTCCTTTTTTTTGTTAAGCTTTTTCTCATGAACTTGCAAATGATTTCTTCAATTGTCACTTCCTCCAAATCAATGGATTCTTCAATGGTTGCAACAACAAAATCAAATTTTGAGTCCAAAGACTGCAACACTTTTTCCACCACTCGAACATTGGTTAGAGTTTCACCATTCCTCTTTAATTGATTAACAATCAACATAATTCTTGTAAAATAATCAGCAATAGATTATAAATCGTTCATCTGTAAGCACTCAAAATTACTTCTAAGACCTTGAAGATGAATCTTCTTTACCTTATCTATAGCCTTGTATGCTTTTTGAAGAAATTCTCAAGGTTGTCTTGATGTTGTAGCAGCTGCAACAATCTCAAAGGTGGCTTTATCTAATCCTTGATAAATTAAGAAAAGAGATTTCTTGTCCTTATTCATAATTGACTCCCTTAGCGATTGCCTTTAATTCTCCATCAAATTCACCTCATTTTCAGAATCCACAGTCTTTTTCTATCATCTCTTACACATCTTGAAAGCTGAGCAACGCCTTCATTTGGATGCACCAATTCTCGTAGTTGCCTTTGGTGAGATGAGGAATAGAAAATGTCATCGTATTATTGGCCATTGGATCAATCTAGCTCTGATACCACTTAATTTGTTAGAAAATGAGGAAGAACACTTAACAAGAAGGTGGTAGAAACTCTCGAGAATAAAGTTTGGAAGAAGCATAATTTTTATTCAACTCACATCTTACAAATGGATGTTTACAACCCTTTATATAGCCTTCATATAACTATTACATGTAATTCATAGCACTTAACTCTTAATATTTCTGACTCATGACTCTTGATATACGCATGACTCATGACTCTTAAATCTTATGACTCTTCACATTTTAGAAGTTATGACTCTTAACCTTCTATAACTCATGATACTCTTGCGATATTTGGCCTTTCACCTTATTGATCTTGACTTGACTTTCACTCTCCAACTAGGATGCTAGTTGGAGGCCACGTCATCTTATCAGTCGGAGATTTTTTAAAATTAATTAAATGAGAAGGGATATGCTTCGATTGCCTTGCTTTCGATTCCAGAACGCATAATGGATTGAGACTATTTTGAAATATTATAATAGAATCAAAAATGATTTTTTATAAATGAATGATAGTCTATGAAAGATCTTTCCGAGAAGGACAAGAAACTCTTGGGTGGCGTAAGAGGTTTGGCAAAAGAAAAGTACTTCTGAACGGAGGAAAGTTTTCTCGTCAAGGTGATATAACATCTTCATAAAAGTCGAAGATATGCTTAGCTTTGATTTGCTTGGCTGTTTAATATCGTACGTAACTATAACCCTGCTTAAAGCGACCCTACATAACCAAACCTAAAATCCTATGAAGATAAAAGACGAAGTAGCTAGAATAACATGACGTATCCAATTTTTTATATGGGTTGAAGTTTTTTATAGCAAATCAACTAGTTTTGAGCTTGGATCATTAATTGAGCAACAAATATTAATATTTTGCACTACAGGAAAAAGGGTAAAAGCCGACTCTTGATTGCCGACGCTATGTAAAAGCGTCGGCAAATTTGGCTGCCTGTAGAACTTTTTCCGACGCTTATTAGAAGCGTCGGCAAATTAAAGGAATCCATGACGCTTAAAAGCGTCGTCAAAGTCCTCAATTCCAACTGATGCTCGATAGCGTGGGAACTGGTTATAGGGCGACGCTATTACGCGTCATTGTTCTTCCAGACCTACAACGACGGTTAAATTCGTCGGAATAATACGACGCTTATAAGCGTCGATATTAGACGATGCGTATAACCATCGTCGAATGCGAGCACACCACCCCAACCCAGCGACCGACCCCGATCGAGCCCTTATTTCTCCTCTTCGGCGCTGCTCGAGCTTCCGTACTCCTCTCCGATGCTGCCCTAGGTTCCGTCTTGCTCCGCTCCGGCGCTATCGTCACTTCCGTTTTGCTCCTCTCCGGTACCGGCCGTCCGACTCCAACCCCTTCTCCTCCTCCCTCCTCTCTGGCGCCGACCGACCGACCCCAACCCCTCCGCCCGAGGTATTTTTCTCCTCCTCCCTCCGCTCCCTCCTTCTCGCTTGTTCTCCTCCTTCTCCGCCTCCTCTTGTTCGTGTGTTGGTTGGTGTTTCTTCCAAATTTTACTAATTCTCTTGCTTGGCCTCCGCCCGAGGATCTCCTCCTCCTCCCTCCTCTCCGGCACCATCCGAGCAGCCCTCAAGCCTCGATCGAGCGGTATCCCTCCTGTCCGGAGACCGGCGTCGACCGACCGGCTTGAAGCAACAAGGTACTGTTCTTTTTATTTGATTTTTATTTAAGCCATGATGTTGTTTTAAGCCATGATGTTGTTTCAGATGAAAATTTTGTTAAATTGAAGGGCATTTCAATATTTTTGTGAAGCTTTGCTGTTGTGCTTCTTTTAAGATGCTAAACTAAAGTATGGCTTCCCTCCTTTCAGGGTAAATAGTGACAGGGAAGCCGCCATTTGAAGTAATTAGATTTTCAATTCTACAGTATTTTACTGACTTTCTGCCTTGGATTATATGTTGATAGACTGGTATTAGCAGGGGTGCAGTTCATGAATTGACATAGTTACTGGCTAGATATCCATCTTTGAGTTTTTTGTTTCTGTTGCTGGTGGTCCAAACCGAGAACGATTGGCACTGCGGTGTGAACGGGGTTCCGTCTGAGTTGTCTTGGTTGGTGTTGGTTGCGCTCCACCTTCCGCCAAGAAACCTGCAAACAAGCCTTGCACCACCACCAGGGTGGTGATGGCCCTCCGACGGTCAAGTCAGAGGAGATTGGAGGAGGAGGAGAGGTGATAATCGCAAGTAAGAGAGTGCTCTGGGAGATATTGCTCACCCCCCCCTTTCTCCCCCCAGCCGCATATATACCTGGCTGGGGGGTCTCTCAGGGGGGTTCGTTATCGTGGGGCACGATGGTGTGGCCACTGACATGGCCGTTACAGGGCGTCGTGGAGCAGCACCGGGTACGGCCACGTCAGGGCATAGTGGGGCTCCGCTTTGTACGGCTGATGCAGGAGATCGTGGAGCAGCATCGGATACAGCCGTTGCAGGGAGTAGTGGAGCAGGAGGCCGCGGCGTGCCTCTGGGGAATAGCCTGTCGTTATCAAGAGATCTCCGACTCGGGGTCGGAGCGCTGGATCAAGGGGCAGCCGACTCGGGGTCGGGCTGCGGAGCCGAGGATATCCGACTCGGGGTCGGATTGCTGGATCAAAGGGCAGCCGACTCGGGGTCGGGCTGCGGAGCCGAGGACGTCCGACTCGGGGTCGGAGCGCTGGATCAAAGGGCAGCCGACTCGGGGTCGGGCTGCGGAGCCGAGGATGTCCGACTCGGGGTCGGATTGCTGGATCAAAGGGCAGCCGTAGTCTTCCTGGGCGCGCGTGCCGGTCACGTGGGGCATGGCGGCTTATTTCCCCCGTAACAGTAGCCCCCCACTTCCGAGCCTGGAACCAGAAGGGGAACAGGTGAAGGGAGTGATGTTTCGGGATTGCCGCCGTTCCTCGGAGAGGCGCGCGCGCTTCGAGCTCCCCGCCCTTTTTATGGCGTATGGCGGTTATTGCTGACCTGGCAGTCTGAGGATTTCGGCGGACATCCTTCCTTAATGGTGTCGATTCGCCTTTGGGGCGCGAGCGACCCTTCGGCAGCCAGGCGTCCTCTGGCGTCATCGAGGCGTCACTTGCCTTTCCGCCTATTTAATCGGGGGCCTTTCCCCGTCCGTCTTCTTCTTTACAGATATTTTCAAGTTTTCCCTTTCCGCAGCTGTTGCTGCCGTCGGACTGTTCACTTGTTTCTCCTTTGGCGCTCTCGGAGCCGTTCTTACCTCTTTTCCGGTGAGTTTTCCCCATTCTTCTACTTAGGGCTCTCCATACTTTCCCCTCTTATACTAGTGTACTCCAGTCGCTCCGGTCTTTCCCCCCTTCCTGTCCCCGTCCTGACCGTAGGTTTATTGGCCATTAGGAATGGGCGAAGTGAGAGCAGACCAAATTAAGTCGGAGCTGGTCGCCACAGACTTAGACAGACTCGTGGCTCGGTACCACCTTCCCGAGGCCTGCAACGCCACGCTCCCGGGGCCTGAGGAGAGGATGTCCCATCCTCCTCCAGGGAAGATCGCCATCAATGAGGGCATTCTCCAGGCCGGGTTCCGCTTTCCCCCTTCGGACTTGGTCATGCAGGTGCTACGGGGTTTAAGAGTGGCACCGACGCAACTGGTGCCGAACTCGTGGCGGGCCCTGACGGTCTTCCAGGTTCTCTGCCGTATGCACGAGATCCCCGCCACCCTAAATGTTTTTTGGGAGTTCTACAGCCTGAGCGGCCACCCCCAGGACAAAGGGTGGTGGTGCTTCGCAGCGCGGCGAGGATGCGGCCTTGTCAAGGAGGCTCCTACCTCCATTCACAAATGGAAGGAGCGCTTCTTTTTTGTTGATGCAGATCCCTCTTGGGAAATCAGGGCGACCTGGGAGACCCCGATGAAGTCTCCGATCGGCCTATCGAGACTGTCAAGGGAGGAGTCCGATGGCTTGGCCGCCTTGAAGGGGTTGGTTGCCGAGGGCCAGCTCCCTCCGGTGGCCCGCCTTATTTCCGAGGATACTTTGGTGAATGTCGGTCTGAGCTCGGTCCCCACCGACCGTGAGTCCGCCACCGATTCTTTCTTGACTTTTTCCCTTCTTTCGTCCCGTTCTTTCCTTTGGTTTCTCCGTCTCCGACTATCCCGTCCTTTTTGCAGAGATCGACGACGTCATGCGGTCGGTGAAGACAAAGGCTGTTGGTAGGGCGTCCCTGCTGGAAGCAGCCCAGAGGAGGAAACGAGCTCTTCCGAGCGGGGCCCCACCGGCGAAGAAGTCCCGTAAGGAGGTGCCTCCGACGCCGACCGACGAGTCCGGGCCCACCGATCAGGGAGACGTCGTGGGCACGGACCGGCAGCTGACGCTGTACCAGCCCTCCGGTGGTAAGATTGCCGCTACTCCGGAGGTATCATCCGAGCCTGCCCGAGACGGACGGGTCGGACGTGATCGGTCCCCGACCCGGCCTTCGACTCGGTCGGCTCCTGATGACTCGAGGAGGGACGCGCCGAGGCCCCGACCGAGCGGGACCCTATCAATTCCTGGGGTGACCCCCGCCCCGAGCGCGATCGGCCGGACTCTTCCCCAGGCGATGGATAGGGGTAAGGCTGCAGAACCACCGTCCGGCTCTGGGGAGAAATCGGGGTCTGCCTTCACTACCGATGGCGCCCGAAATCTCATCGAAACAGTGCTGCTGGAGAAGGACCGTCGGCGGGTCCGGGAGTTGGAGGTCTCTGACGTTGGGGCTGCCAGCTGTGTCTGTCTCATGTCGGTGAGTGTTCTTCTGGCCGCTTTGCACCATTTATTGGCTCTGTTGTTCTCCGCCTGACTCCCTTATTTTTCCTATTTCTTAGCTCGCCCAGTACATGATCCGTCTGGAGGAGTGCTACAAGGAACAGGCGGGGCTTCTGGCGAAGGCCGAGGACCGGCTGAAAGCAGTGGAAAAGGGAGGCCAGGCTGTGGCAGGCAGGACGACCGGGGACTTCGAGGCGAGGCTCCGAGAGGCCGAAGAGCGGGCACTCGGCTTTGCTGCCCTCGAGAAGCAACTGTTGGAGGCTCAGGAGCAGCTCAAGGTTGCCTCGGGTCTCGAGGGCGAGGTCAAGAAGGCGGATGAGCGGGCCGAGAAGCAGTCCCGGAAGGCTGCCGACTACCGGGAGAGGTGGGAGAAGGCCCAGCGGTCAGCCGACAACGCCCGCAACCGAACCCGGTCTCTTGAAGCTAAGCTGGGCGAATTGGAGTCGGCCTTGGAGAAGTCCCGTGCGAGCGATCAGGAGCTTCATTCGCGCCTGACGGAGGCTGAGGCTGCTCGCATTGCTGCCGAAGCGAAGCACAAGGAGGCTCGGGCTGAGCTGCTGAGGGTCTCCACCGAGGCGGAAGGCCGGATTGTGGCGAAGGTCTTGGAGGCGAAAGCCCAGATTATGGAGCGGGCAGAGGCGGCGCTGGCCGAGAGGAGTGCGGAAATCGGGCGTCAGGCGGTAGAGGCTTATCGCCAGTCCGCCGAGTTCGCTCATGATATGTCGGAGGCAGTACAGACCTATCGTCAGTCCGACGAGTTTGTCCGTGACGCGTCGGACGCGGGGGCCGAAGCCTTTGTCTTAGGCTTCGAGGAGGGCCTGGCAAGGGTGTCGGCTAAGTACCCCGAAGTTGACCTGAGCGAGATCTCCCTTCTCGACTCCTCTCCGGCGCCATTGCCTGTTGGTTCTCCTGCTGCTTCCCTACCTCCTGCGGACGAGCCCGACGTTCCCGACCCGGGAGTTCCTCCAAGCTGACCTCTTGTACCTTTCGTTGTCTTCTTTTTTTTTGTATACCGGCGTTTTGCCAAATTGTATGGGCCTCGGCCCTGAAACAATGAAAATTAATGCAAGTTGAATGTTTCTTCATCTCGCCTTCGTCCATCTTTTTCTTTTAACTCTCGGTAGCGTCTTGCTGACTCCTGGCTCCCGAAATTCTTCCGGCGCTAGGCCAGGCATCCGAGGGTTAGGCCTCAGGAAACTCTTCCGGCGCTAAGCCAGGCATCCGAGGGTTGGGCCTCAGGAAATTCTTCCGGCGCTAAGCCAGGCATCCGAGGGTTAGGCCTCGGGAAATTCTTCCGGCGCTAAGCCAGGCATCCGAGGGTTAGGCCTCAGGAAACTCTTCCGGCGCTAAGCCAGGCATCCGAGGGTTAGGCCTCAGGAAATTCTTTCGGCGCTAAGCCAGGCATCCGAGGGTTAGGCCCCAGGAAATTCTTCCGGCGCTAAGCCAGGCATCCGAGGGTTAGGCCTCAGGAAACTCTTCCGGCGCTAAGCCAGGCATCCGAGGGTTAGGCCTCAGGAAATTCTTCCGGCGCTAAGCCAGGCATCCGAGGGTTAGGCCCCAGGAAATTCTTCCGGCGCTAAGCCAGGCATCCGAGGGTTAGGCCTCAGGAAATTCTTCCGGCGCTAAGCCAGGCATCCGAGGGTTAGGCCTCAGGAAACTCTTCCGGCGCTAAGCCAGGCATCCGAGGGTTAGGCCTCAGGAAATTCTTCCGGCGCTAAGCTGGGCATCTGAGGGTTAGGCCTCAGGAAATTCCACTCGTTGGTCGACCAAGGCTCGCGCATGCCGAGGCAACTGGTCGGGGCTTCAGGCTAGTCTGCTCCCGGGATGGTCATCGGGTTAGCCTGGCATCCGAGGGCCGAGCCTCGGGACCTTCCACTCGTTGGTCGGCCAAGGCTGGCGCAAGCCGAGGCGACCGGTCGGGGCTTCCGGCTAGTCTGCTCCCGGGATGATCATCGGGCTAGCCAGGCATCCGAGGGCCGTCAAGCCTCAGGAAATTCCGCTCGTTGGTCGGCCAAGGCTGGCGCAAGCCGAGGCGACCGGTCGGGGCTTCAAGCTAGTCTGCTCCCGGGATGATCGTCGGGTTAGCCTGGCATCCGAGGGTTGTCAAGCCTCAGGAAATTCCACTCGTTGGTCGGCCAAGGCTGGCGCGAGCCGAGGCGACCGGTCGGGGCTTCAGGCTAGTCTGCTCCCGGGATGATCGTCGGGTTAGCCTGGCATCCGAGGGCCGAGCCTCGGGACATTCCGCTCGTTGGTCGGCCAAGGCTGGCGCAAGCCGAGGCGACCGGTCGGGGCTTCAGGCTAGTCTGCTCCCGGGATGATCGTCGGGTTAGCCTGGCATCCGAGGGCCGAGCCTCGGGACATTCCGCTCGTTGGTCGGCCAAGGCTGGCGCAAGCCGAGGCGACCGGTCGGGGCTTCAGGCTAGTCTGCTCCCGGGATGATCGTCGGGTTAGCCTGGCATCCGAGGGTCGAGCCTCGGGACATTCCACTCGTTGGTCGGCCAAGGCTGGCGCAAGCCGAGGCGACCGGTCGGGGCTTCCGGCTAGTCTGCTCCCGGGATGATCATCGGGCTAGCCAGGCATCCGAGGGCCGAGCCTCGGGACATTCCACTCGTTGGTCGGCCAAGGCTGGCGCAAGCCGAGGCGACCGGTCGGGGCTTCCGGCTAGTCTGCTCCCGGGATGATCATCGGGCTAGCCAGGCATCCGAGGGCCGAGCCCCGGGAAATTCTGCTCGCTGGTCGTGCGCTTGTCGCTCGCTGCCCGACGGGGTTTCTCCATGGCCAGCCGCGATCATGTTTCTCCTTTTCTCTAAGCGTTGCCTGGGGGAACACGAGAAGGGCATTAAACGCTAATTAATGCGTTACCTGGGAAATCGGATCGCCAGCTGCTGCTTGCGAGGAGTGTTAGTTGAGCGGCCGCGATACGCGGGTTCTTCGAGGAGGATACGGCCTGGGCGCGAGCGGAGATATGTGGACCTAGGGGTACATGACACCCGGATTGTCCTGCACAAAGAATGCGGTTTAAGGAGAATGACGCTTAGGAAATCGCGGGGAGATACGCCTCGGGAGCCGGAACGGCTCCGGTTTCAATGCGCCTGCATTTATTGGAGCCACCCGCATCGGAACGACCAGGGGGCCGCAGTTTGGCTATAAATACAGGTGCAGGTACGATGGAGTTTGCCAAGCCGGAGCTGTTCAGGTTGCCATGGATCGCGGACCTCCTCCTTGGCATATGACTGAGAGACTCCTGTTGAAGGAAAGGGGAGGCGCTCCCCTTGCGACTTCAGCCAACTAGCCGTTTCATCTGGGATCAACAAGGAGGGTCTTCCCGGCGGAACTCCGCTCTAGGCGTTTCATCCGGGATCACATCTCCCCTCCTTGAAGTTCAGCCTCCCGATTGAGCTCTGCACCAGACGCTCAGTCCGGGACCACGCCTCCATATGCTCTTCCCCCTCGAATTCCTTCTCTTTCCTACCACTGGGGAGGATGGGAATATCCTTTGGAGGCGGCGTTCCCCTGGGGGCAGCGGGAGCTTCTTCTGCGGCGGCTCCTCGTCTTTTTGGTGAGGTGCTGGATGGCGCCTCCGGTTAGAAGCACCCACTTCCGGTGGGATTGCAGCTGCTTTGGGTTGAGGGTTTGGGATCCTCGGTCCTCAGCTCCACGGATTCTCCACCTCTTCTTTGCTTTCTTTACTCCCTAATTCTCCTCTGGGAATTCCTTGTAATCACACGAGCACGCCATTGTAACCAGAAATTATTGAAATGAAAAGTGTTGCACCTTTTCAAATTGTCTTTCTGGCCTTGTTGTTCTACTGGTAATACATCCGCAGGTTAGCGGAATTCCAGCCCCTTGGAATTTCTCGGCCATCTAGGGCTTCCAACTGGTAGGAGCCAGGTCGGTTTACCCAACGAACTTTATACGGGCCTTCCCAATTCGGCGCTAGCTTCCCACCTTCCGTAGGTTGAGATGCCTTAGCTCGCCTCAGCACCAGATCTCCAATTCTGAAAAGCTTCGGTCGGACTTTGGAGTTGTAATATCGGGCTACCCTCCGCTGATACATTGCCATCCGAACCTGCGCCATTTCCCTTGCTTCTTCCAAGAGATCCAGGTTCCCTCGGAGTTGCTCCGAGTTGGCCTCGGGTCGGTGTGCGGCTACCCGAGGTGAGGGAAGTCCGAGCTCTACGGGGACAACGGCTTCCGTGCCATAGGTTAGGCTGAAAGGCGTCTCCCCGGTAGGAGTCCGATGCGTGGTCCGATACGCCCAAAGGACATTCTCGAGTTCCTCGACCCAAGCTTGCCCCGTCCGTCCGATCCGCGCTTTGATACCTTGGAGGATTGTCCGATTTGTGACCTCGGCCTCGCCGTTGGTTTGGGGATGCGACACGGACGTGAACCGATGTTCGATCCCGAACTCCTCGCAGAAGTCTCGGAAATGCTTGTTATCAAACTGTCGACCGTTATCCGAGATGAGGACCCGAGGTACCCCAAATCGGACAATGATGTTCTTCTTTACGAACTTCCGGACTTGCGCCTCCGTGATGGTGGCCAGTGGCTCTGCCTCCACCCACTTGGTGAAGTAGTCGATGGCGACAATCAAAAATTTCCGCTGGGCCGAAGCGATGGGGAATGGTCCGAGGATATCCATTCCCCACTGTGCAAAGGGCCAGGGGGCGGTGATTGGCGCCAAGGGAACAGAGGGGACTCTCTGGATGTTGGCGTGGCGCTGGCAGGCGTCGCATTTCCGTACGTGATCCTTTGAGTCTTCCAATAAGGTCGGCCAATAGTAGCCTTGCCTCATGATCTTATGTGCCAGGGACCTAGCCCCCAGGTGCGATCCGCAGATGCCTTCGTGGACTTCGCTGAGGGCGTAAGCCGCTTCCGAAGGGCGGAGGCACCTTAAGAGGGGGGCGGTGAACGAGGTCCGATACAGCCTCCCTTCGTAGAGTACGTAGTGGGCGGACTTCATAACAAGTCGCCGAGCTTGATCTTCATCTTCGGGGAGGATCCCTTCGGCGAGGTAAGCTACAAGCGGGTACATTCAAGATGGTTCCGGATCAATTGCCATTACCGCTTCAGCCTCGCCGATGCTCGGGGCATCTAGGGTCTCCAGGTATATCGCCCTTGACAAGTTGTGTGCCTCAGCGCCCACCAAGCGGGACAACCTGTCGGCCCTAGCATTTTCGCTCCTTGGGACCTGCTGAATGTCAATACTGCCGAGGTCGGGAATGAGTGCTTGCACCTTCCGGACGTAGCTCTGCATGGTCGGGCTCCGTGCCTCAAACTCCCCTCGAACCTGCCCGACCACCAGCTGGGAGTCGGTGAAGACCTTCAGACGCCGGATGCCGAGCTCCTTGGCGAGTTTGAGTCCCGTGACTAGGGCCTCGTACTCCGCCTCATTGTTGGTCACTGGAAATCCGAACCTCAAGGCATACTCGGCTATCACTCCATCGGGATTGGTAAGGACCAGCCTAGCCCCTCCACCTTCAGGGTTCGACGACCCGTCAATGTGGAGCGTCCAGATCGGGAGATCGAGGCTGGGTGTTTCCGGCGGCCTAGGTTCCGCCTCCTGCACAGTGCACTCAGCGAGAAAGTCCGCGAGCACCTGGGCCTTGATGGCGGGCCGGGGCTGGTAGCGGATGTCGAACTCACCAAGTTCTACTGCCCACTTCACCAGCCGTCTCGCATTCTCAGGATTGCTGAGGATCTGCCGCAGTGGTTGATCGGTCAAAAGGGTGACAGAATGAGCCTGAAAATAGGGGCGAAGCCTCCTGGTCGCAGTCAGCAGCGCGAAGGCGATCTTTTCAGCCTTCGTGTACCGCGTCTCGGCATCCCGGAGGACTCGGCTGGTGTAGTACACGGGCTTCTGAAGTTTTGCCTCTTCCCGAACCAGTACTGCGCTGACTGCGGTTGGGGAGACCGCCAGGTAAAGGTAGAGCATCTCCCCCTCTTGTGGCTTGGACAGCAGGGGAGGAGACGCCATGTACTCCTTGAGCTGGTCGAACGCCACTTGACATTCAGCCGTCCAGAGGAAGTCTTTCGGGCGCTTCAACACCTTGAAGAACGGTTGGCAGCGTTCGGCCGATTTTGCCACAAATCGTCCGAGCGCGGCGACCCTCCCAGCGAGCTCCTGAACCTCCTTCACTTTGGTCGGAGGGGACATATCTTGGATGGCCTTGATTTTGTTCGGGTTGGCCTCGATCCCCCGCTGGTTGACAATGAAGCCGAGGAACCTCCTGGCCGAAGCACCAAAGGCGCACTTCGCTGGGTTTAGCTTCATACGAAACTTCCGCAAGGTGGCGAAGGTCTCCTCCAGATCCGCAATGTGCTGATCCGCATGGCGGCTCTTTACCAGCATATCGTCCACGTACACCTCCATGTTCCGGCCGATCTGCTCCTTGAAGATTTTATTGACGAGGCGCTGGTAAGTAGCGCCAGCGTTCTTCAGACCGAAGGGCATTACCTTGTAACAGTACAGCCCCCTGTCTGTTATGAAGGCCGTTTTCTCCTCGTCCTGTGGAGCCATCATTATTTGGTTGTAGCCGGAGAAGGCGTCCATGAAAGACAGCAGCTGATATCCGGAAGTCGCGTCGACCAGTTGGTCTATTCGCGGAAGCGGAAAGCTATCCTTGGGGCACGCCTTGTTCAGGTCGGTGTAGTCGACGCACATCCTCCACTTCCCGCTCGCCTTCCGGACAAGTACGACGTTTGCCAGCCACTCGGGGTAGCTCACTTCCCTTATGAAACCTGCCTCCAAGAGTTTGTCTACCTCCTGGTCGACCACCCGGATCCGATCCGGGGCACAGTGTCTCTTCTTTTGCTTTACTGGTCGGTGGGTCGGGTCGACGTTGAGGGCGTGAGAAATGACCTCCGGGTCGATCCCAGGTACATCGGCCGCCGACCAGGCAAACACATCAGCATTGGCTCAGAGGAATTCCACTAACCGGAGCCGAGCTTCCAAGTCGAGGTTGGCACCGACCCGGACCGTGCGGTCCGGGCGGCCTTCTTCGAGGGGAACTTCGATTACGCCCTCGGCCGGCTCCCCGTGCCGCAAGGCCACTTCGTCTCTGGCGTCAAGGGACTCGACGCTTAGGGCCTCCATGGGCTTCTTCCCTTTGAGAGTTGCTAGGAAACACTGCCGTGCGGTTGGTTGGTCACCCCGGACCTCTCCAATCCCGGCCGCCGTGGGGAACCGCATGAGCAAATGGTAGGTAGAAACCACCGCGCGAAGGGCGTTCAGTCCGGGTCGTCCGAGAATAGCGTTGTAGGCCGAGGGGACACGGACGATCAAGAACCCGAGTCGCACCGTGGCTTCTGCGGGTGCAACGCCCACAGTCACAGGCAGCTCAATGACACCTTCGGCCGAGATAGCGTCTCCAGTGAATCCTATGAGGGGGGTGGATGTTTTGTGCAACAATTGTCGGGACAAGCTCATCTTTTGGAAGGCCTCGTAATACAAAATATCAGCTGAGCTTCCACTATCCACAAGAACACGCCTTACATCATAGTTCGCCATAGTGAGAGAGATCACCATGGCATCATCGTGGGGAGTCTGAACCCCCTTTACATCTTCATCACAAAAAGCGATTACATTTCCGACCCGCTGCCTCTTCGCGACGGCCACTCTTGATGCTTCCGCCGAGCCCCCTGCGTTCCTCATGGGCTGAGAGCAGCCCCCAGTGATGGTGTGGATCACTCCCGCAACGGGTCGATTCTGCTCCCGAGGCTCCTGAGGGGCTGGGTCGGCCGGACGCGGGTCTGCCGGGGGACGTCGGTCGTTTACATATCGACCGAGACGCCCTCGGCGAATGAGAGCCTCGATCTCGTCCCGAAGCTGGAAGCAGTCTTCGGTATCGTGGCCGTGGTCTCGGTGGTACTCACAGTACGCCCGAGAAGGCCTCCTCCCAGGGATCTTCTTCATCTGCCTCGGGACCGGGAGGTCCTCCCGCCCCTTGACCTCCATGAGGATCTGGGCCCGGGGGGCCAGGAGTGGGGTGTACCGGTTGAAGCGTCGGTGCGGAGAACGAGGGCGTGTGGCGCCGTGGTTCCTTGCTGGTGACGGGCTTCTGCGCCGGCGTTGAGGCGTCGGGCTCCTCCTCTGGGGTGCCTCTTTTCGTCTTTTCTTCCCGGGCTTTAGAGGGGCCTCGGCGGCCTCCTTGTTCCGGTGGGAGGCTGCCTCCTCGGCGTCTGCATACTGGTTTGCCCGAGATAACAGCTCCGGGAAGCTCCGCGGCAGGCGTTTGTCCAGGGAGAAGGTGAGTCTGCCCTTCCGGAAGCCACGCTTCAGGGCTGAGAGAGCCACTTCCTGGCTCAGGTTTCGGACCTCCAGTGTAGCCTTGTTGAAGCGGGTGAGATAATCCCGCAGGCTTTCTCCCTCATTTTGCCGGACATCAAAGAGGGAGTCGGAGACCAGTCGCCGCCTGCTACTGACGGCGAAATGGCTGATGAAGAAGCGGGTGAACTGGTCGAAGGACTGGATGGAGTTAGCCTCCAGGCCGGCGAACCATGCCCTTGCCGGGCCACGGAGGGTCGCCGGGAAGGCCTTGCAGAGGAGCGGATCCGATGCTCCATGGAGGAGCATAAGAGTCCTGAAACTCTCCACGTGTCCCGCGGGTCCGCCGCCCCGTCGTAGGGTTCGATCGCCGGCATTTTGAACCCCGGCGGGTTCGGGGTCCGCAGGATCCTCGAGGCAAGCGCCGGCTGGGAGGAGATCTCCAAGTCAGCGAAGGGATCTTTGGAGTGGCCCTTCAGGACCTGGAGTTGTCTGTGGAGATCGTCCACCCGCCGGTCCAGGGAGCGCGACCGGTGGGTGGGGGACAAGGAGCGGCGCGAGGGGGACCGACTGGAGTGCGGGCCCCTCGAGGACTGGGGTGTCTGAGAACGCGCCCGGGTCCGCCTCTCGTACCCCGCACAGCTCCGATGAGAAGGTCCTGGCAGAATGGACCGCACTCGAGAATCCTCCTCGCGCCGGCGCTCCTCTCCATGGGAGAGGAAGGAGCGCGGGTTGTGAGGAAGAGGCGAGTGCTCGGGGGGCAGCGGCTCCTGAGCCCGTTGCGGCACCCGAGAGATCACACCCTGCAGATTCTGCACTGCCTCCGCGAGGGTGCGAACCTGCTGGGCTAGCTGGTCGAACTGAGCAGCTTCGACCGTCTGAATGGGAGAAGGGGCGGTGGAGTGCTGCTGAGAGTGCGTTGGGGACGCAGCAGCCTCTCGGCCGGAGGCGCGAGAGGCTCCGCGACCGGAAGCATTGGAAGCTCCACGACCACCTCGCCGTGCCATTACGATCGTTCTAAGATTCGACCCTTCCTCTAGCGCCAACGGTTGCTGGTGGTCCAAACCGAGAACGATTGGCACTGCGGTGTGAACGGGGTTCCGTCTGAGTTGTCTTGGTTGGTGTTGGTTGCGCTCCACCTTCCGCCAAGAAACCTGCAAACAAGCCTTGCACCACCACCAGGGTGGTGATGGCCCTCCGACGGTCAAGTCAGAGGAGATTGGAGGAGGAGGAGAGGTGATAATCGCAAGTAAGAGAGTGCTCTGGGAGATATTGCTCACCCCCCTCCCTTTCTCCCCCCAGCCGCATATATACCTGGCTGGGGGTCTCTCAGGGGGGTTCGTTATCGTGGGGCACGATGGTGTGGCCACTGACATGGCCGTTACAGGGCGTCGTGGAGCAGCACCGGGTACGGCCACGTCAGGGCATAGTGGGGCTCCGCTTTGTACGGCTGATGCAGGAGATCGTGGAGCAGCATCGGATACAGCCGTTGCAGGGAGTAGTGGAGCAGGAGGCCGCGGCGTGCCTCTGGGGAATAGCCTGTCGTTATCAAGAGATCTCCGACTCGGGGTCGGAGCGCTGGATCAAGGGGCAGCCGACTCGGGGTCGGGCTGCGGAGCCGAGGATATCCGACTCGGGGTCGGATTGCTGGATCAAAGGGCAGCCGACTCGGGGTCGGGCTGCGGAGCCGAGGACGTCCGACTCGGGGTCGGAGCGCTGGATCAAAGGGCAGCCGACTCGGGGTCGGGCTGCGGAGCCGAGGACGTCCGACTCGGGGTCGGAGCGCTGGATCAAAGGGCAGCCGACTCGGGGTCGGGCTGCGGAGCCGAGGATGTCCGACTCGGGGTCGGATTGCTGGATCAAAGGGCAGCCGTAGTCTTCCTGGGCGCGCGTGCCGGTCACGTGGGGCATGGCGGCTTATTTCCCCCGTAACAGTTTCTTTTTGAAAAAAACAAATCATTACAATCTATTAGTTGTTTGATATTCTGATCTGGTAGTTTGGAATTTAATTAGCAATGTCCAATCTCATATTAAGTATAAGTTAAATCGTAGGCAAGTTTGCATGTTAGTTATTTATTTGTTTGAAGAATGTTAATTATTTAATTAAAGTGAGGTCTTTATCATCTTTCTTGCCTTCATAGAAGTTATCTCCCAGCTTCTTACTCTGTTTTGAGGCTCCTGTGGCCAGTTAAAGCTTGAAAGCCCGTTCACCAGCACATACGCATTGCTTAGGTTGTGCTTCGCTCACATTTGGTCCTTGCATTGTTGAAGACCACAATTTGTGAATCAAAATCCAATAGCATCCGGTTTTGGTTTGCTTCAATCGTCAAAACTTATGTTTGCCATTGCCTTTTTATGGTTTATTGCTACGCTGTTGGTGGTCATGTACGACAGAAATCGTCATGAACTTGAATTGTTGCATTGAAGCACCGAGCTTGACAGCCTTAAGATGAGTTCTGGTTGCTTTGGATTGCAAAATAGCACCTTTTGTGGAGAAATGACAAAATAGCATTATAAGATAGCATCTTTTGTTTCAATCATCTGAAGAGATGACTTTAAATTGCCCTTTATGAAGGCTGGAGGGTTGCATCTAAAGGATGAGGAAGGATGCTGCATGTGAAACTGGCATAGTGAATGAGCTTCTTAGCTATAAGATGGCTGGATTTGTATTTGTTGGGGGCATATGGCAGGAACAAATCTTTAGCTAGAAGAGCTTCTTAGCATGTCCGCCAGCCCTTGTACTGTTGAATTTGTGCATACCATGTATAAACCTGACTAGGCTGAACTTGATTGGACTTTGTCCTGCCAGCATAATTTACGGATTTGGCACTTGGAAATTGTATCTGGCAATGGAATGATTATAATTCAGAAATCTTGCCAATGTCTACCAGTGAGTTGGATAAAATTGCATATGGATATCAATCTCTCACTATAAAGTTTGAGATAATTTTGAAGTTATCATAACTGTAGGTTACTGAAAATTGTACCTTTGGTTGTTAATGATTAGTTAACTATTGAAAATTTAGCCTGTTATGCCCATACTGATAAGATCTTGGTATAGCATGCGCATTGATCTCACTAACAGAAAACATATACAAGATTATCAATAGATGTCTAACATGATTATATTTGCTTAAGACATGCTGTATATATAACTTATACAGTGCCGAATATGTATTTATTATATATATAAAATAAAGTAACCCCTGTTTCTTTCCTGTCTATTTTACTATTTGAGAGACATGAATATGTTCACTTTCCCATTGTATAAAGGAATGAATTCTTGTATTCTGTTGAAACTTATCCCTTTATTAGCCCTTTATTTAGTATAAATTTATCATTTAATGAAATATTGATTCTTTTTTGTGCATACCAAGTAACAATATGCCCCCGAGGGAGACGATTTAGAGATGTGGAGTTCCAGCATTCTCAGGTGGAATCTACTTCTGAGCAGTCCCTGCAGTCCCAGCAGCCATGTGAGCACCAATAGCACGAGTCAGGATCCAGCGCGAGCCTCCTGCTGATTGTCCGGAGGACGAGCTCCGGATCCAGGGTAATTCGATTTAAAGTTCATATTTTATGTTCATATTTGTCTTCAACTTTTTAAGACATTTTATTTAATTTGAATAGATGGACAAGGGACAGTGAGGACGAGACGGGGACCCACTGAAGCAAAGGATGTGTGGAAGCTTCCTCCGGGTGAGAAGATCATCATCCGATGCAACGAATTGGGGCAGCCCATCAATAGAGCTGGAAGTCTTCTATCAAGCTTTTTAGGATCGGTTGCACGCAAGGGTCAGCTGTGTCCGCTCAACTATACGAAGTGGAATGACATGCTTCCTTCGTATAAGGTTGAGCTTCTTAGACTCATACAGGTAATGAATTAAATTTGTTCTTTTTAATTTGACACCTTCTGTATGTTAATTTGCTTACTACCATAATTTTACTTTTGAGGTTTAATATTATTATAACATTCTGTATCTTGTTGTAGGGTAAGTTTGTACTCCCTCCAGAGAGCCATGATTGGGTACTAAAGTCCCTCAACCGCAAATGGAAAGAATATAAAGCAAAATTGAAGACGGACTTCAAGCGCGAGGGTATGACAGAGGAGGAGGTTGCTCGTGTGACTCCTCCTGATGTATACCCTCAGCAGTGGAGGGAGCTTGTTCACTACTAGTTTTCTGAAAAAGGACAGGTCACGTATATTGTTTCAATATCTTATATTATCTTTATTATTAATATAGATTGCAAATATATACATTGAATCATATTATATTGTGTGCTTTTATTTTGGCAGACATATTCTAATATTGGTAGAGCTGCACGAGCATCTCAAGCAGTTCCTCATACTTCAGGCTCAAAGAGTTATGCGAGACGTAGAAATGAATTGTAAGTTCTTTTAAAACTATTTAAAACTCTACTAACATATAGCACGTATCATGATATATAGTTTGCCAATATACTTTCCGTATGTGTAGATAGTAGAGCATGGAAGGGAGCCTGGTGAGGTAGAGTTTTATAAGATGACCCACACTCACCGAGATGGCAGTTTTGTCCGGAACGAGTCGAGAGATATAGTTGTATGTATTCATTTTTTTATTTGATCATAATTTTTTTATTAATTTTATTTCTTTTAAAATATTAATGTGACTGTTTTTTTTTAGAGAGATATAGGAAAGAGCTACAAATCTTATTTCAGAGCGCGTCGGGGAGTCATCATCATCCGACGCGGCCAGTCGCGTCGAGGCTCAGGTCTATACCAAATTGATGGGCCCAGAACGTTATGGTCGCATGAGGGGTTACGGTGTCGGAGTTACCCCCACTCAGCTATCTGCAGTGAGCCGATATACCCAAGATGCCAGACAAGGTACTAGCACTGCAGAGGTTTGTAGTTTGAAGACAGAGATGGCACAGATAAAGCAGTCATATGAGACAAGGATAGAGGAGATGAGGTCTGGTCATATGACTGATATGGCGGAGTTGAAGCAGAGCCAAGAGTTGAAGATACAATCTTTGCAGGATCAGTTTGACCATATTTCATCCTTTTTACAGAGATTTGCTCCTCCGGTACATAACTAAATCTATTTGAATATTTTATGTAATTATAATGTATTCTTGTATGAGCGTGATGACTTTCGTATTTTTAGTTTCTAAAATATTTTTTTTCTTGTAGGTTGATGATATTTCATCTACTCGTAGAGATGATAATGCCGCCGATCCTTGATACATATCGTAGATTGTGTACTTAGGAATTTGAGATATATGTTTTTAGAATGTTTTTGAAGTACAATGTAATCAAATATGATAATATGAATGTAATCAAAGTTCTTGTTTGTGACGTGTATTTTGTTATATATGTGATTTAATATATTTGTTTTGTTAGAATTTAATGTATACAGAGTATTAAAAATTACTTTTACAAAAAAAAAAAAAATTCTATTGCCGACGCTTTTAAGCATCGGAAAAAACAAGTGGTACGAAAACTGGCACGGCTTTAACGACGCTTTATAGCGTCGGCCTAGACCAACAGGCACTAACGTCGGTCCAAGTTCGCCGACGCTTTTAAGCATCGGTTAGCTCGATGATGAACGACGCTTAAAAGCGTCGGCATAGATCGTCGACGCTTTCTTGATGCGTCGGCCTAAACCGAGCCCACGCCCACCTGCCTAACGTCTTACCCACGCTTGGGGGGCGTGGGCTGGAAATCTACCGATGCTTAAAAGCGTCGGTAAAGACCAAGAAAAGTGTCGGAAGATATCTTTTTTTTGTAGTGTTGATACGCATGTGTATAAACTATATTATTATTATTATATAATTTAATACTCTATAATCATGATTATATTAATTATTATAAGTATGTAATATTTTTGAGACGATTGATTATGATATTGGGATTTTAAAAATGCATAAAGCCAAATGAAAAGAATAATTTCATTACTTTCCAAAATTTTAAAGAGAATGCGGCATATTACGAGAAAAAAAAAGGAGGCATTATTTTTTTTGACTCCGTCCGGTGAAAGAAGCATTTTACCTGCGGTTGAACATGCATGCTTGGGATGAAATGACAGAAAGTGATCCTCCGATATTTTGTCGACAATAAATCCAAACTCCAAAACCGCACGAAAGACTACAGAATAGTCAAACTCTTCAAATAACACGCGGTTCAAATGCAATCCTGCCTAAACCTGATGCTCCTCCTACCCTCCCCGACTTCCCTCTCTCTCCTCGGTGTTCACGTTCGACAATCATTGTCCCTCACCTCCTTCTCCTTGAAAGATTGGTCATACGTGTGAAATACGTGTGAAGGAAGAGTGGTTATCCATGAGCTGGGGATTTTTTAAGATTATTTAAATAAAAAGGGATTGCTTTGGATTCGAGAACGCATCTTGGATTGAGACTATTTTGAAATATTATAATAGAATCAAAAATAATTTTTTATAAATGAATGATAGTCTACAAGAGATCTTTCCGAGAAGGACAAAAATCCAAAAGTATTTCTGAATGGATGAAAGTTTTCTCGTTATTCGTGCAAGGTGATATAACAATTCAGAAAAGTCAAAGACATGCTTCCCTTTGATGTGCTTCGCTGTTTAATGTCGTAGGTATTTTGAGCTTAAAATATCAGATCTCACTGTAACCCAACTTAAAGCGAACCTATATGACCAAACCTAAAATTTTGATTTGCTCATAGTGCAAATTTATGAACAAAATCCTATGAAGATAAAAGGTGAACTAGCTAAAATAACATGACGTATCCAATTTTTTTATACGGGTTGAAATTTTTTATGGCAAATTAACTAGTTTTGAGCTTGGATCATTGATTGAACAACAAATATTAATATTTTTATACATATGTGTATACACTATATTATTATTATTATTATATAATTTAATACTCTACAACCATGATAATATTAATTATTATTAGAAGTATGTAATATTTTTGAGATAATTGAATCATGATATTGGGATCTTAAAAATGTATAAAGCTAACTTATCACCAACCTTATGCTTGATAATTTCTTAATATCATATTTGACGGAGAGTTTTCACATTCTTGTATTCTATTCATAAAATTACTAATTTATTGGAAAAATAATATTTATTATAAAATATGCTATGCAAATGCCATGTGATGACCAAAATTTTAGTTTCTTTCTACATGTTCTAGAAGAAGTTAGGAATAGCTTATCATGTTCCATCAAAATTCATGACCTAACTCCACAAACTTTACCAATTCTCAACCTCTTGGTACCCATTTCGAGGATAATTAATCTAATTTATATTTGTCACAATATAAGGAATGGATATTAAAGCATTGTGACTCCTCATGAACATTTTGATTAGTTCTTATGTTCTCTAACCATGAAAAGTTTTCACATGAGATATACAACTTGCACCAAATGAAGTTAAATATTATCTAAGAAATGAAATGCTTGAATGCTTCGCTATTTTCACACGAGAAAACATAACTGACCATATGCTTCAATGGCTGGGATATGAAGCGAGATAGTTAAACCTTGTAAGGCACCAAGCGAGATGAGAAAACCAGAGGGGATGAGATCTATTCCTAGCACACATACGAGATTTACATTATGGGTTTCTTTGGTAGATCTTCCTATTCAACTTTTTGATATTTTATTTTCTGATTTCCATAGATGTATTTATACTCGATTAATTTAAATCATCTAATTTACCAAAAAAAGGGGGGATTAGCGATGCTGTTGCAATAATTGGCTGAACTGGTAGACTCTTAAATTTCTTTTTTTTTTTGCTGAATACGGGTGCTTCATACAGTACGGGTACGAATACATCCAATAAGATCAAAATACAATAACTCACGGAGTGCCAATGGCAACTCCCCCTCCCCCGACCAGAGGGCATACCCCAAGTGGTGGGCTGCGTAGGTAGCCACCCAATCGGCTGCCCCATTGGCCTCTCTGAATACATGCTTGGCCTGGATAGCCCTCCCATCTCTCATCATCATCATAATGTCGCGAATCAAGGGGTGGTCTGTGCCCTCACCCCCCAATCCCCTCTGGATCCACTCGACGACAGTGGCCGAGTCACCCTCCAAAATAATCGAGCTGGCCCGCAATACTACCCGCGCATGTCGAAGACCCGCCCAGGCTGCACGCAGCTCTGCTCCGGGAACCGATGTATCAAACAACTGGCAGCCTCCTGCGGCCACTGCCCTAGAATGCGGGCCCTGTATAACAAAGCCTGCACCACCCCGCGTGCCGCCATCCAAAATCGACCCATCGAAGTTGACCTTGAGGAAGCTCGGGGGTGGAGGCTCCCAGGTGAAAAACACCATCTGAGGAACTGCCGGAGCAAGGGTGATGACCCAAAGATTGATTCATAGATTGATTTTGATGATCACAAAATCTTGAAGTATAGATACTAATGTTTATGTTGCAAGGAGAAAGATATTTATTTTGCAAGGAACATAGCAAGTTGGAAGAACACAAGAAGGCCTCCAAAGCTCTCAAGTTGGAAGAAAACTACAATTTATTGGCCCAAGTTTAAAGTTCAAAGGATTCAAATTGGAGGAGTAAAATCAAAAGAAAAATTCAAAAGAACAGTCTTCGAGTCGACTCCAGTGGAATTCGAGTCGACTCCGGAGAAGTATGAGTCGACTCCGGAGAGTATGAGTCGACTCCTAGGAGTCACAGGCAGAAAGGTCAGAGAGTAGTTTTCGAGTCTGAGATTCGAGTCGACTCCAGTGGCACGCGAGTCGACTCCAATGGTTGGCAAGTCGACTCCAAAGAAAGCATGAGTCGACTCTAAGCGGAACACAAAGAAAAAGTCAGAGAGCATTTTTGGGACTCTGAGATTCGAGTCGACTCCCGCATTGCACGAGTCGACTCCGAGACTCCGCGACCATCAACAGACAGAAGACCAAGTTACTGCCTCTGAGATTCGAGTCGACTCCCAGACAGCTCGAGTCGACTCCAAGACAGCTTCACATCAAAAGGCAGAAGACCAAGTTTCGAAAACTGAGAGCCGAGTCGACTCCGAGGAAGTTCGAGTCGACTCCAAGACTGGACGAGCCAAAAGACAGAGGATCGGGAGTTCGGGCTCTGAGATTCGAGTCGACTCCCAGGACAGTCGAGTCGACTCGAGTGGATCAAATTCAAAATTGGATCCACGGACTTCAGTGGATGAGCCGACTCCGAAATTGCCAAGTCAGCTCCAGAAGTTGGCGAGTCGACTCCAGGTTAAGACGAGTCGACTCCCAGTCAAGGCATGCACTTTAATTCAAATTTGGAACAGTGGCCGAGTCGTCTCCAGTAAAGCACGAGCCGACTCCTGCAACAGGCGAGTCGACTCCTGATCGCGCGAGTCGACTCCGATCCCAACGGTAATATTGTCAGGAGGTGCAGACTGTGTCCAACGGCTCTATTTTTGTCTCTAACGGCTATATTCTTGTTTCCACGCCATCTAAAGCTATAAAAACAAGAAGAGAGCTAGGGGAGAACTTATGGAAGTGGGAGAGATCATCTAGGAAAGAGATCTCAAAGAGATTACAAAGGAAATCTCCCATAAGCACAAAAGGGCCATCCAAAGCGAAATAGAGAGAAGAAGAGCATCCAAGAGAATCCCAAAGCTTCCTCTCCATCCGTGTGCTGCCTCAGTGATCCTCTACCTCGTGCCAAATCAGAAGAGGGTCAAGTAAAGAAGAAGCCGAGCTCCTCCATCTTCAAAACTCATTTGAGGGCTTCTCTTTACTCTATTTGTTTATATTGTTATATTTGCTTGCTTAAGAAGCTTTGTTTTGCTTTATACTTTATTTTCAATATCTTGTAACTTGATTCAATCAAGGGATTGAATCAAGGGGTTAAGGTTTGTTGGTGAGCCAAAGGGAAAACCAACAGTGATAGGTTTGTTGGTGAGCCGAGGGTAAAACCAACGTGTAAGGGTTCGATTGTGATCCCGGGAAAACAATCGGGGTTGGTTCTAGTCGGTGAGCCTGGGAAAACCGACCGAGTTCGTTGTGCGCTCGTAAAACAACAAGTTGGGTTGTGAGCTTGTAAAACAACCGGCTGTAATCTGTAGGATTATAGTGAAATTCCCAAGAGGTCTTGGGGAGTGGATGTAGGTGCTGGGGTGCACCGAACCACTATATGTCCTTTGTGTTTGTAATGCCTCTTATTATAGTCTAACTAACACACTTACTTACTTAGATAAATTGCTTGCTTAATTCTTATCTGCACATCCTTTAGTTGCAAGAATATTTAATCAAGTCGAAGTTTATTCATCATACCCTTGCTAAGTTTAACTTTCACTGTGCATCTATACAACTTAGCATAGTTAATCAAAAAGTTTTAGAAGTAGCATAAAAGTTTTAAAAGACCCAATTCACCCCCCCCTCTTGGGTTGTATCTACTGGGCAACAAGTGGTATCAGAGCAGGTGCTCAAATATTATTTGTAGTCTTAACCGACTAGAGCCAAAGATCATGACAACTCAAATAGATAGTTTTCTAGGAGAAGGACAGTCAATTGATACACCTCCACTGTTTAATGGTATAAACTAACCACATTGGAAAATACGCATGCGCATTTTTATTCAATCACAAAACTATTATTTAAGAAAAATCATAATAAATGACCTTCACACACTCTCTCATATTAATGAAAAGGACTTAGCACAATTAAATGCTAATGCTATGAACATATTATATTGTGCTATTCAAGAAACAAAGTTTAATGAAATTTCTGCATGCTTATCTGCTAAGGAGATCTGGGACACTTTAGAAAATATTTATGATAAATCTCAGATTAGCTCGCATGTGCTTCAATTACATACTAACAATGAGACTGCAGAAAAAGGTGTTGAATCTCCCACCTCAGTCGAGTCGACTCCAAGTATTTCAGAGTCGACCCTCAAGTTGACCGAGTCGACTCCAATAAGGTCCGAGTCGACTCCGAGGCAAATCAGCTTCCTAAAGACAAAGAAGAAGAGGAAGCAAGAAGAAAGGAAGAAAGAGATAAAAAGGAAGAGAGCCTTGACCAAGAAAGAGTCTAGCAAGAAAATAAACGTTAGGAGCAACAATGATGATATTAGCTCCAAGAAACTACAAGAGGTAACTAACTTGTGCTTTATGGCACAAGAAGACAAGGTAAAAACTGAATCTACTCTTACATCAAATAATTTTCAGGAAAAATTTTCTTATGATGAATTATTAAATGCTTTCCATGATTTATATGGTGAATGTAGAAAATTAGCTGTTAAGAATAAAAATCTTAAGAAACTAAATCTGAAAATTTCAAAAGAAAGAAATTCTAATGATGAAATACAAGAGAAACTAAATTCTGAAAATGAAAGCTTAAGGTCATTTTCAGAAGAATTGATTCAGAAAAATCATAGCTTAATTAGAGAAAATCAAAACTTAAGTAAAGAAATTAATCAATTAAAATCTTTTATTAACAAATTCACCGTAAGCTCAGAACGATTGAAAATGATGTTTGAAAGCCAATATGTTGCTTATGATAAATCAAAACTTAGCTTGACTTCTTTACTTAATAATAAATCTCTAGAGAAAAAGGTTATCAATTCACCAAGCAAACCATTAAATAAGATAACATATTTCAAACATGAAAAGAATGAACATAACAACTTTACCTATCGTTCTAACATAATTAAATCAAGTGGTAAAGTTATTATAATTAAACAAATTTGGGTTCCAAAAGGAACCATATGTCCTAACTCTCAAGGACCCAAGCAAGCTTGGGTACCCAAAATGAAAATATGAGGATGTAGACATAGGTGTGCCAAGATACCCATGGAACAAATAGAACTTTCATACAAATGGGTGTTCTAGACACACGTCAAAAATGAAACTTAAAACATACTTATGAAAAGTAATTTTAAATAATAAAAAAAATAATAATAATAATGAAATCAGTAAACCTTGCATTTCATCATTATTTTTGCTTTAGTATTTGATTGAAATATGAATTGCAAGTATTGACCAATTTTGTGATATAGAAAATACTTTTGAAAATATAATCAAATCACTTCATTTTATAGTATACTTTATTCACTATTGGATAAGTTACTAAAAGATTAATCAATTTATTAAGAATAACTCTATGAATTCTCTATATGCTTGATTGAGAGTTTTTATCCATGGCATTATTATTTATTGATCATAGATATGATAATGTGTACTTGGTATGCTTTTGAATATATGCACTATGAATACCAAGATTAAAGAAACCATCTTTGGCATATAAAATCAACTCATGCTAGTATGTACTTAATCTCAAAAGACCTTGCCATTGCCTTACTTAGATTATCTTCTGAAAGGTCAAAATTTGCTATGCATGTTAACTAAGGAAACAAACAAGAATCAATTTCTAAATCTAAAGATGTTGTTTCCATCACTAAGTTTTCAAAAGCTTACATTGGATTTGTTCTTGGCAAATAAAATTGAAATATTTTCTGTATTTGCTAAATCTTGTAAAAGTATTTCAAATGATAAAGGTTTCCAAACTGTGAAGATAAAGAGTATCATGGCACAGTGTTGAAAACCAAAATCCTGATAAAGTTTATACAGAAATTAATTATTTCAGCACCAAGGACACCTTAAGTAAAATAGGGTTAATAGAATTCTTGAAGAAATGAAAAAGACAATTGTGTATGATAGTCATCTACTTAAATGATTTTTTTTTTAGGGTATCATCACTGCTTGTCTTACATATGACTTCTATTAGATCTATTTTTGATGAAAACTTCTTTTGATCTTCTGAAAAATAGAAAATGAACCATTGCATATCTTTCATATTTTTCAGTCATACACGTTATGCTTGATATGATCTTATGAAAATAATGCCAAATCTGATAAAGATACTTCTATCCTTGGATATCATTCATCAAGCAATGCATATAGAACATTCAATGAAAAGATTCGAGTTGTAGAAATATCAATTCATTTTATTCCTTATGAGACTAATGATTTATTATGAAGATACTAAAATCAAATTATACATGTATACCGTTAATCTTTTACATATAACAATCTGAAAACTTGTTAATAATTAGAATCAAAATTGAATTTTTCAGATATGCACTTAATGAAGAAAAATTGATGACTACTAAAAGACTAAATCAAGAAAAGAGAAAATAGATCTTGATAAAGATTCTTGCATGATTAGAAGCAAAGATCATCATTATCATGTGCTTGCTTCATGAGCTTTATATTCTGTCAAATGAATGTGTAGAATTCACTCCTATGTGGTTACTTCATTAAAAAGGAGATCTATGAAAAATAACCACCATATTTAAAAATACACATTACATATATGATAAAGCAATATGTGATTTAAAACAAGCATCAAAAGCATGATATATAAAAGCTTAAGTAACCTTTTTGATAGAAAGTAATAGTGATAAATCTATGCATCAAAAAGAAGAATCTATGATATCTTGCTTACTCATAGCACACATTGATGGCATCATTTTTGTTCTACCAATGAAAATTTATATGAAGAGTTATATTGCAAGGTGAGTTTGAAATATGATGAATGAATTAACATCTTCTCTCAAACTCCAAATTAAGACAAACAGGAAAGGGGATCTTCATTGACCAACGTTAGTCCACAAGAAAACTCTTATAGAAGATTGGCATGAAGAAGGTATATCTATGACCCCATCTTGTAGAATTTGAAAAGGATGAGCAAAGTAGATCTATTATGTTAAAGCTGTATTGAAGCATGATAGAATAATTATTTTATCATACAGCTAGTAGACCAGATTGTATGCTCATTATGTGACCTTGTGCAAGACTTCAATCTAACTTTAATTAATCATATTGATAACAAATAAATCATAATCTGAATTTTGATAGAAACAAACGTTTAAGATAAATTGATTAAAACTTAGACAACATATCTTATTGATAATTATCTTAAGCAAGTAGAATCTAAACTAAATTGATCTTGGAAATAAGAAATTGAATTGACCTTGATAAATCTTTCTATTGCCTCACATGCTTGTCCTTGAACCATCTGATTTAATGAAACTATCTCTTTAGTTCAAGTGATATGTGCCTGCTTATATTTAGGGAATCTCTTGAGTAAAGTGACTCAACATGCTACTATTGTCATATCTTATATCGAGTCATCTAGTTAAAAAATATTTATGTTGGATGAATGCTTTGTATCTTAAAGAAACTAATGACCTTCCTTCAAGAAAGAAAAATGAGAGATTTCAACTTGAAGGATATCTTCATGTAAGATACAATAAACATTCACATGCAAACAAGAGAAAGGATCTTCTTCAGTCAAAAGTTCACACATAAGAAATCTAGTTTGGCCTGAAGAATATATAATGAATAGGTAATTTTGGATACCTTTCTCACAAATTAATTGAGCAAAGTCAATAACTTAAATCCTATTATGGCATGATTAAATTCTTTAATTATTAATTTTTGATATCATGTCTATATGTGTATTGACTGACTTATACTTTTAGAAATTGTTTCATGGTTTGCCCAAACTAAAATATATCTTTGCCTATGTCATAACCATGAAATACACAAGTATATGCTTAAAATTTTGATGTAAAATAACTTGTGAGAAGTTATGAATCCTTGAGCACAATGAAAATGTTGTTTGCATAATATACATCTATATGATACATAAGATCAATTCTTTATTCTGCTCTTTCATGTAAATTACTTGAGAATAACAAAAAGAGAGAGAGATAAAGAAAAGGAAGTGGACATTATTCAAGAGATGAAAAATCTAAGCAAGGCAAGTACTCCAATCTTAAGGAAAAGCAAAACAAACATAATATGTTCGGCACACTTATGAGACTTGGGTGAGCATTCTTTTGGAAGGGATAAAATCCATAATTAATTACACTTAAACAGGGAGAGTTTGAAGTAAACATTTTAAACTTTCTATATTGCTCATCATAGGGATGGTGCCAATGGGAAGGCTAGTGGTAGTACCCGGCACTATTTGACCCAACTATTCGGTGTAGGGCATATTAGGGACGGCACAAGAGGGAGGCTAGTGGTAGTACCTCGTGCCCCTTCCCAACTCCACCGGATAGGGAGCAAATAGAGTATAGAGCATAAGAAAGTAAAAATGAAAGACAAAGTAAATGAAAATATATAAGAAGAATCAATTCAATTTCTTTGTCACTTGGAAACACACCTTAAGGATGAAATCAATGCAAGATTATATTTAAATAGGGGGAGTTTATTTGAAAAGAATTGATTTTGATCCTTGACATGCTTGTTCTTAATATCTTAATGCATGACTTAACACATAATATATGTTGCATGTGGAATGATGTTTTGAATTATGGGTTCTCAATATTTTATAATGCTCCATGCTTAGATAATTTGATTGAATGTTTGAAATACTGCATAAATTTTTGGGTATTATTGAAAAGAAATTTCAGATTTGTCGTTCACAATCATCTTTAAAATCTGAAAGTTAAATAAATTTGTAAAAAGGAGAAGAGAAAGATATCTCTATTTAGGCAGAATGAATTAATCTTGATCTATCTTTCTACTTGCCTAACTTTGATACATAATATCCTAATACTTGTTAAAAAATCCTCCATTCTGTATCAAAACCCAAAATTAAATACAAAGATTCTGAAAGTGCTCTAATGTTATTGAAATATGTGTTTTCAATCTTAATGATTTAAGATGAGCTATAATGTGGAAGATACATATCTCAAATTATAATTTTGAAAGCCTCAATTGAAAATCCTATGTAATTCAGAATCTGATTTTGTATAAAAGCTTAAACTAAATGTGATTTTTAAAATAAAGTCTTACTTTAAGAAAAACAGAATTAATTTTGATGCCTTTGGTAATTGCTCCGATACGCATCCGAAACATATCATTTCTTATCTTCAAAGTATACTAATATTGGTTCAAATGATGTGTCTTTCGATGATCTTGATTGCAAACAAAAATTTCTAAATATATGATTTTATTTTGATATTAAAAAGATTTATTGTGCTTCATGTATACATTGCTGAAAAACTATGATTAAGAAATTGAGTTCTAAAAATATATATATTTCAATAATCATCTATATGTTTTTCTTTCCTACATTATTAAAGACTTCCATCAATAGAGTGAATGATCTTAAAACTAGAAATATTTCAGTTCACTCAAATGACTCTAAAAGAAAGAAAATGTAAATGCTTTTGAAAGAAATTGAGCTTCAATTGAATCATTTTCTGATTAATACTTTTATACATTTTCTCTAAGATTAGGAGAAAGCATAACTTGTTCTTAAAGGATTAGAAAGAGTGATTACTATAAATTCTGAATAATTCTAGATCACTCTACATTCTTGATATTACAGAATTTCAGTGTTATTCACGTTTATCACCAAAAATCTGAAATTCAACAATTAAAATGATTAAAGAAGAATGCATCTTTTGAGGGGGAGCTTTAGATATTCAGTATCCTATCCCAAAGACACTTTATTTTGATGCATACTTTGAATTTTATGGATTGATTTTGATGAACCTCCTTATATTGCAAGACATGCTTTAATTTTCTTGAGATGAGTTCTATAAAGGTTGTCTTATCTCAAACCTTGAGTCTTATGAAAATAAGCTGAAATATATTTTTGAGATTGACAATCTTATTGAACATTATCTTAGGATTCTAAACTCTTAAATGGAACGATCAATTGAGGGGGAGAAAGAAAATTTCAGAAGGAGAGGTCTTATGGAACTTAATTACATAAATCTATAGAAGAGGGAAAGAATACTAAATGAAAAGTGATCCTAATACTCTCCAATATGTATCATCTGAAATTTAAATCTGAAAATCTTTATGATACACCTTGAGGCGTGTTATTTGGTTAGTATATCTTATGCATCACTCATGAACCAAATTACAAATCTTAAGAGCCTCTAATTTAATAAAACAGGGGGAGAACAATGTATTAAATTTTCTTGAGCATCTCTTAGAAAATCTATTTTGAACCTCACTAATGAGTTTTAATTGGCTTGCTCTTTAGAACTTCTATTTTGTGCCAATTCATTATTTTATATATCAATTGTGCTTATTTTCTAAAGGAATAAAAGAAAGTCTTTAAAAGAGCTCAAAGATGTATCAAAAATTGCATAAACTCATATTTTGGTATTTGTGCCCCAATGCTCTTATTATCATAAAAGAACTTTGAAGTCATTAAGAATTAATGATCCAACATGATGATATGTTTTTCCAAATATATAAGTTTTGATCTTTTACTCTGAAAATTAATTAAATTGCTCTCATGTTGATAAAATACTTAATAGATTGGGCAAAAGGTCTTAAATGAACAAGCTTTCATACTTAGTGAAGAGAGGTTAGATTTCCACTCATATTTTTCCTTGAATATCATTTGTGGTACTTCTTGAATTAACCTAAGGAAGATTCCACCTACACTTGATTAGAAAACTATCTGTGGTATCAAATTAAAAAACCTCTTGAATTCACATTCGATGTGTTCTGCTCTGATCTTTGTACTTAATGTTTCACTATCTTTTTGATGTTGTCAAAAAGGGGGAGAAATATCTAAGTATATGCTATATACTCAGAATGCTTTATTACTTTGAATTGAATACAAATCAGCTTAAAATTTAAATTTGTTGATTGTGTTAAGCTGATTAAATCTAAAGCATTATCATGAAGTATGTTTTTAAATATATATGTTTTCCACTTCATGCAACTTAGCTATGTATTACTTCTAGAAATCAATATCTTTTATATTGCATATACTCCAAGTTTTGTCATCATCAAAAAGGGGGAGATTGATGACCCAAAGATTGATTCATAGATTGATTTTGATGATCACAAAACCTTGAAGTATAGATACTAATGTTTATGTTGCAAGGAGAAAGATATTTATTTTGCAAGGAACATAGCAAGTTGGAAGAACACAAGAAGGCCTCCAAAGCTCTCAAGTTGGAAGAAAGCTACAATTTATTGGCCCAAGTTTAAAGTTCAAAGGATTCAAATTGGAGGAGTAAAATCAAAAGAAAAATTCAAAAGAACAGTCTTCGAGTCGACTCCAGTGGAATTCGAGTCGACTCCGGAGAAGTATGAGTCGACTCCGGAGAAGTATGAGTCGACTCCTAGGAGTCACAGGCAGAAAGGTCAGAGAGTAGTTTTCGGGTCTGAGATTCGAGTCGACTCCAGTGGCACGCGAGTCGACTCCAATGGTTGGCAAGTCGACTCCAAAGAAAGCATGAGTCGACTCTAAGCGGAACACAAAGAAAAAGTCAGAGAGCATTTTTGGGACTCTGAGATTCGAGTCGACTCCCGCATTGCACGAGTCAACTCCGAGACTCCGCGACCATCAACAGACAGAAGACCAAGTTACTGCCTCTGAGATTCGAGTCGACTCCCAGACAGCTCGAGTCGACTCCAAGACAGCTTCACATCAAAAGGCAGAAGACCAAGTTTCGGAAACTGAGAGCCGAGTCGACTCCGAGGAAGTTCGAGTCGACTCCAAGACTGGACGAGCCAAAAGACAGAGGATCGGGAGTTCGGGCTCTGAGATTCGAGTCGACTCCCAGGACAGTCGAGTCGACTCGAGTGGATCAAATTCAAAATTGGATCCACGGACTTCAGTGGATGAGCCGACTCCGAAATTGCCAAGTCAGCTCCAGAAGTTGGCGAGTCGACTCCAGGTTAAGACGAGTCGACTCCCAGTCAAGGCATGCACTTTAATTCAAATTTGGAACAGTGGCCGAGTCGTCTCCAGTAAAGCACGAGCCGACTCCTGCAACAGGCGAGTCGACTCCTGATCGCGCGAGTCGACTCCGATCCCAACGGTAATATTGTCAGGAGGTGCAGACTGTGTCCAACGGCTCTATTTTTTTCTCTAACGGCTATATTCTTGTTTCCACGCCATCTAAAGCTATAAAAACAAGAAGAGAGCTAGGGGAGAACTTATGGAAGTGGGAGAGATCATCTAGGAAAGAGATCTCAAAGAGATTACAAAGGAAATCTCCCATAAGCACAAAAGGGCCATCCAAAGCGAAATAGAGAGAAGAAGAGCATCCAAGAGAATCCCAAAGCTTCCTCTCCATCCGTGTGCTGCCTCAGTGATCCTCTACCTCGTGCCAAATCAGAAGAGGGTCAAGTAAAGAAGAAGCCGAGCTCCTCCATCTTCAAAACTCATTTGAGGGCTTCTCTTTACTCTATTTGTTTATATTGTTATATTTGCTTGCTTAAGAAGCTTTGTTTTGCTTTATACTTTATTTTCAATATCTTGTAACTTGATTCAATCAAGGGATTGAATCAAGGGGTTAAGGTTTGTTGGTGAGCCAAAGGGAAAACCAATGGTGATAGGTTTGTTGGTGAGCCGAGGGTAAAACCAACGTGTAAGGGTTCGATTGTGATCCCGGGAAAACAATCGGGGTTGGTTCTAGTCGGTGAGCCTAGGAAAACCGACCGAGTTCGTTGTGCGCTCGTAAAACAACAAGTTGGGTTGTGAGCTTGTAAAACAACCGGCTGTAATCTGTAGGATTATAGTGAAATTCCCAAGAGGTCTTGGGGAGTGGATGTAGGTGCTGGGGTGCACCGAACCACTATATGTCCTTTGTGTTTGTAATGCCTCTTGTTATAGTCTAACTAACACACTTACTTACTTAGATAAATTGCTTGCTTAATTCTTATCTGCACATCCTTTAGTTGCAAGCATATTTAATCAAGTCGAAGTTTATTCATCATACCCTTGCTAAGTTTAACTTTCACTGTGCATCTATACAACTTAGCATAGTTAATCAAAAAGTTTTAGAAGTAGCATAAAAGTTTTAAAAGACCCAATTCACCCCCCCCTCTTGGGTTGTATCTACTGGGCAACAAAGGGGGAACCCCAGGTGTCCCGAGCTATCAAAGGTCTGTCTGTATAAGAGGCGGGTCTGATCTCCGTGGCCTGTGCTCGAGCAAACTCTGCCACAAACCTCGGTGACACCCTGCGCTCGCCGAGAGTACGGGCGTTCCTGGCCAGCCAGATCTGAAGTGCTGTGCAAGTAGCTTTGATGCCCTCCTCGCGAGTCCGTGAACTGGCTAACCACTGCCGTATCACCCTAAGAAAATGTAGCCGTGCACTCCGGGCCCCCTGCGGGATCCCAGTCCACTGCCATGTCGACCTCGCCCCTGTACACTAGAAGAGCACGTGGTCCACTGACTCCTCAGCTCCACACGTCCCGCACTCAGCCGGGACCCTCCAGCCACGCCTGCTCAGCACTGCTCTCGTAGGAAGGCGGTCCCAGAATACCTTCCATAGGAAGAGAGCTACCCTCGGGTGAAGTCCGGACCTCCAAATCCAAGTGCAATCCGGCCCCGGCTCGTACTCCGGCTGAGTAACATGGGTGAGATCTCTCAGCCTAACACTGGCCCGGCTCGAGGTGCCCCACACCCTGACATCTGGCCCCCCGCATCCTGGTAACGGAAGGGACCGAATCCTCGCAGTTAGGTTACCCCGAACAATAGCCTGAGTCTGGCCTCATCCCACTCTGCCCCTCCTGGTGCTAGGAGGTCACACACCCGTAGCCCCTCCACTGCCACTGTGTCAACCATAGTCGGCCAACAGCTCAAGGACAGGGAGTCCACTCATGAATCGCTGGTCACATCAATACTCCGGCCATCGCCAATCAAACACATGATGTGTGCCGATACTGATGGCAGGTACCTTCCGATCTCACACCACATGAAAGAGACTCGACGACCCCTCTGTGCCACCCCTGAAGCCCCTCGACCATATCTGGCTTCAACATGAACAAAATAGTCGGTTGAAATTTAGACATTGAATAATTAATATTTCAGGAAAAGAAGGTACTAAAGTAAATCTCTCATGTGATTGGATGTTCTATATACAATTTTTGCTTGCTGCCTTAGTATACAATCTCTTTTCCGACATCGGATCCCTGCAACCTATAGGACTTCAATTTGCTTAAACAACCATGTTGAAAAATGACCATAAACCTATAATAACGGACTTCAACTAAGAATTTTATTATTTTATATAATGACTACAATGAAAAATATGATTGAAATTCTATGAAAACAACATAATGATTACTATAGCATTTTTCATTTAACATTAAATCCAACAATAATCATTAGCAAAAGAAAAGTAAAGGTATAATTTTTCCAATACTAAATAAAATAATAAAATTCTTATTTGACATAGTCAAAAATGAGCCTGATAATATGGCATGCCCGAATTTGTTCAACTTAAGATGGATGTGGCACTCTATATGGTTAAGCTGGGTCTACCATGATCAATCTAAGAACATAATGAACAGACAAAAAGCATCCAACCTCTGAGGTCACACGCTATCTGACGTAAAGTCTTGTAGCTCGGATAGATAAACGCTCAGCTCAATATCCATCCCAAACTGATCTAAACATTTTTGCCTTGGGTGACAACTCTCTTCCTTATGTAGGAGCACTCCTCCTATCATGAAAGATAAAGACTACCATAATAGCCCTAAGCAGTCATAGCGTATCTTAAGGTAGTTACAATACGATCTTGGACAGTTAAGCACGATTCTAGACTGGTATACCATTGCGACACTTTCTTCTTGTCTCTCTTCCCCCACACATTTTCATCTCCAACTTAAGCATTAGAGATCCCGGTCGGAGCCAATCCATTGAGTCCTCTAACTTGTTGTCTCGTAGACCGATGAAGGTAATCCACATTATCAACCTGAAGATCGGCAGCAAAAGATTGGTGCTATTTGTAGAAACAACTAAGGGCTTACCCACCACAATCAATCGGAGTCTAGTGGCTCCTATTGCCCAGAGGTGCAGCCCAAGAGGGGGGGATGAATTAGGTCTCTTTAAAAAAACGTGTGAAGAATATGAGTTACTATTATCTTTCAGTAGCAGCGGAAATAAGATTGCACAAATAAAGCTGTAGCTAAGATGATGAAAGCAAACAGAAATATGCAGTGGAGGAAGAGATAAATCACATACATAAACACCAAGGTTTATAGTGGTTCGGTGCACTCCAGCACCTACGTCCACTCCCCAAGCAAGGCTTGAGATTTCACTATAACCCAGCAGATTATAGCCTGATTATTTTTCGGGCTCACAATCAAAAATTTAGTTGGTTTTCCCAGGCAACCAACCAAAAATCTATCCCCGTTTGTTTTTCGGGCTCACAAACAACCTAGTTAATTTTCAGACAAACCAACCAAAAACTTTATACCGTTTATTTTTCCGGGCTCACAAACAACCCAGTTGGTTTTCAGTCAAACCAACCAAAAACTATTTTTCCTGCTGAATACTCTCGATCAGCGACTTCCAATCAAGGCTTGGAAGAGCCTTTACACGTTTCAAATGAATGAAACTGTTACAACAATAGTTAATCCAAATAAATGAATGTTGTAACCAGAAAACTTAAAGCTTCAGAATATATAGAATGAAACAATAAAAATGGAAGCTGAAGCCGATAAAGAAGTTGGCTGTGGAAGAGTGTCCCAATGCTCGAACAGCAGCTCTTCTCGGTGCAATGAGAAGCTTCGACTGATTTCCTCACAGGAATGAGATTTAGATGAATGCCGGTGAGGATGATGAATTGTTAAGCATTTTCTTCTCTTTTTCTTGGTGAAAACTTTTCTTTCTTGACAGAATTTTTCTTTCTTCCTTGTTGTTTTCCGTTTTAAGGTTCCCTCAAATTTATAGATGAATTCCTCAGCAGGATTTGAATTTCTTTCTTTCCGTTCTGAAGGAAATTTTTTCTGTTACAAAAGAAGACAAAAGTTGTTGCAAGCTTTCCGTTGTGGTCCCAGCAGTATAGGGGTCGACTCATGCTTATTCTGGGTCGGCACTTTAAGATATTGAGATGGCTCTTGCTGTGTCAAGTTCAAAAGGTTGACTCTTCAATCTTAAGGGTCGGCTCATCTTCTTCAGGAGTCGCCTCTTTAAACACAAGAGTCGACTCATCATCTTCAGGAGTTGCCTCTTTAAACACAAGGGTCGACTCATACTATAATTTTTGGCTGACGCTGAGACTGAACTGGGGTCGACTCTTCAAACGCAAGGGTCGACTCTTCAATTTTGGCGGTCGACTCATTTTGAACAAGGGTCGACTCTTCAAACTTTGTCTTAGGCGGTAAAAGCTTTCTGTTTAATTTGAACTACACAAGGGTCGACTCATGTTTTGCGGAGGTCGATTCATTGACTGTGCTGCTTGAATAAAACATATCAGAATCAACTCAAACTTTGTCCTTCTTTGCTTAGGGGTTGGCTCAAGCTTTTCAAACAGAAACTTTAGACTTCATCTTTGATCTCCATGGATTAATTTAAGATCATCTTCCTTTTAGAACATATCCAATGAAGTGTTTGTGAAGAGCTAATGATTTTGCAGTGCTACATTTCTTCTAATTTTTCTTGACTTATAAAACTTCACAATTAAGCCAATCATCATTAGTACACAACATCATCTTAAGTGTTTTGTAATCATCAAAATTTATCCTTTAGGGTTGACATTGTCCCCCTTTTTGATGATGACAAAACCATTGAGTTTAAAAGAATTTCGCAATAAAGTTCATAGCAATTATAAGAATTTTGTAATGAAGTTCAGAGCAAATATGACATTCAGAAATACATGCATAATTTCAACAAATTAAGGAGAAAAATCTCTCCCTATCAGTTACAAACATATAAATTATGCAGAGTTCTTTATCTTCTTCTTTTCTTAAGCTTGTTAATAGTGCAGTACCATAGTACCATTTCCATTATAATATAAATCTCCCCCTATATATTATTTTTAGTGTAGAGATTGGAATTCTGAATTCTTTTCACATTTCTCATTTCTCATTCTTCAGATCAGAATTCTTTTTATATTTCTTATTTCTCATTTTTCAAATCAGAATTCTTTTCACATTTCTTCCCCTTTTTGTCATCAACAAAAGGAAGGAAAAGAAAAATTTGAATTTTCCTCTTTTCGTGAGCTTAAACATGAAGGATCAATTAACAGTTGTAATAAGAAGAGAGGGTATCAGACTTTTCAGCATATGTATCAGAGCAGCATTCAAACCAAGAAAACATATATTTCAAGAAAGGTGAGCATTCATTACAATTGATAAATGAAGTACACTTGAAAAAAAAAAATTGGTATCAGTCAGTGTACAAGTGTGCCAAACAGATATGAAACTCAGCTTAGTACAAGTTTATGTTTTAAAAAACATGGGTTTCAGTCTAAGCTCAGGTTAGGTTCAATCTAAGGTCCGTCTAGGTTCAAGGTTTTGAAGATGAAGGTCCAGATTGATCTTCCTTTGGTTCTTCTATCAGCTTCTCAATCTTACTGTTTAGTGCAGAGATAGAGCCAGTAAGCTGAGTGTGTTCTTCTTTCAGTTCTTGTATAGAGCCTTGAACAGAAGTTTCTTGTGCTTTCAACTATTTTTCAATCTCAGTAATTCTCCTCTATTGGTTAGCTGTTAGTTGCCTCAATCCTTGCGGTTCAGATTTTACTTCTTTTACCAAGTTAATGAGGTCAACAATCGAATTCCAGCAGACTCCAAAATTGAACATTGCTTTTATAATATTATCTCCAATAAATTTTAATTGCCATTTCTCAAGTCTGAGTGGAGGATCTGATGGTCTTTGGATTGGAGGAGGTTGACTGACTGGAGGCTCTGTTGGAGGTGCTTGAGTAGGGATTCTTTTGCCTATAAGTGGTGTTGGAGTGTCTTGACCATTTTTATCTCGAATTCCTTTCTCCTTATGAATCCATTTGCCCTCAGTTTTGACAAATCCCATTCTCTTCAGTGATTTGTCATTGTAGATATCAGAAGATAGTAGTTCCTTCTTGGTCTCCCCTTCTAGATTTAGATTGAAGTAATGAAGACTTGAGTTAAGACCATACCATAAGGAAGTGAAGCTCCTTTTCTCTATCCTTGAGCTTCCATGTATCTGATCATCAAGCAAGATAGGTTTAGTGGGAGTTCTTGTATAATATGATGCATTATTAGTATATCCCTTTCTGAAACATGATCAAATTTTTCTGTCTTCGGGAAGAACATTTTATTGATCATGTGATACAGCAGACGCATCTCTGCATTCAGTTGATTGGCACTGATTTCAGTCCAATCTCCTATGACTTCTTTATTCAGAATGGTACTTATCCCTTCATTTCTATTCTCCAAATGATCTCCATTCTCTCCATCATTTGGAATTCGAAGAGCATCTCTTAGAATCTCTTCTGTAATGAAGATAGAGATATCTTTTACCTTGGACGAGATCTGTCCTTGTCCATATCTAGCATTGTTGTAGAACTCTCATACCAAGTCTGGGTAGGTCGGTACATTTAGTGAACATAGGTATTCCCAACCCATCTCCTTCAGATTTTGGCTTAATGGAAAATTTTTCTTCTCCAAAAACTCAAAATCCACTCTTCTTCCGGTGGAGACATTTCTTATGGAGAGGGAACCTTGCTTTGAAATTGAGGAAGGAGGTGACAGAGGGGCCGTAACGGGTTGAGGCGGTGGCGTTTCTTCCCTTTGTTGATTCATTTTCTTTTCTGCCCTAGCTTTCGTTCTCCTCTCTATGTGTGGAGTGATACTCTTCCTCTTTGGTCCGGATGTTACTTGGTTTATTCTCACCATTGGAAGATCAATCAAAACCTCGGAAAGGATTTCTAGGGTTTTGGAGGTTTTTGTTTGATGGAAAGTTTGAAGACAGAAAGGCGCTCTAAGGGGTATGAAACGTTTCAGGTTCAACGTTTCAGAGAGAGAGAGAGAGCTTTTAGAGTTCGTTTCAAATAGCTTCCACTTTAGTCGACTCATTTAACTAATGAGTTGTCTCCTGTAGATTAGGAATCGACTCTTTTAACTTAAGAGTCGTCTCTTGTAAGTTAGGGGTCGACTCTTTTAACTTAAGAGTCGTCCCTTACTACATGAGTTGACTTCTCATTCACATGAGTCGTCTCCTCAGACAGTTCAAGAGACAAAGTCTTTTTAAATATAATTTGAAAATCAATGGTAAACCATATAACAAATCAGCTAAAATTCAACCAACAATAGTCAATCAAAATATGCAATTTATCATTCATAATCAATCATCAAAAAGGATCACAAATGCATAATTCACCTCTAAATTTACAAAAGGTTTCTTCATTAAGAGGTTTAGTGAAAATATCTACAATTTGTTTATTAGTATTTATAAATTTTATTTTTATATCCCCATTTTGACCATTATCTCTTATGAAATGATGTTTGATTTCTATATGTTTAGATCTTGAGTGTTTTATGGGATTTTTAGTCAGATTTATGACACTAGTGTTGTCACACTTTATAGAAATTTTCTTTTATTTTATGACATAGTCCTCGAGTTGTTGCTTAATACATAGGATTTGGGCACAGCAACTTCCTGCAGCAATATATTCAGCCTCAGCTGTAGATAGTGCTACGGAATTTTGCTTCTTGCTAAACCAAGAAATTAAGTTTGTTCCAAAGAATTGACAAGTTCCACTTGTACTTTTTCTGTCTAATCTACAACCAGCAAAATCAGCATCTGAATATCCAATTAAGTCATTTGTAGTGTCTTAGAATACCATTAACCTAAATGTTATGTTCCTTTTAAGTATCTAATATCCTTTTAACAGCAATTAAGTGTGATTCTTTAGGATTTATTTGATATCTTGCACACATACAAACACTATGCATTATATCAGGTCTACTTGCTGTAAGATAAAATAAAAATCCAATCATTCCTCTATATAGCTTTGAATCAAAGAATTTACCATACTCATCTTTTTCTAATTTACAAGAGAAGCTTATAGGAGTACCTATTGATTTTGAATCTTTCATACCAAACTTATTTAAGATTTTCTTTATGTATTTGCTTTGGCAGATGAAGATTTCATCTCTTATTTGCTTGATTTGGAGTCCAAGGAAGAAGTTGAGTACACCCATCAAACTCATCTCGAACTCACTTTGTATGAGCTTAGCAAATTCTTCACATAAACTTTCATTAGTAGCACCAAATATAATATCATCAACATATATTTGAACAATCAAAATATCAGTATTTTTCTTTTTAATAAACAGAGTTTTATCAACATTTTCTCTTGAAAAATTACTCTTTATTAAAAAGTTGCTTAACCTATTATACTAAGCTCTAGGAGTTTACTTCAAGCCATAAAGTGTTTTGTTCAATTTAAAAACATGATTTGGAAGTTTATGATTTTCAAATTCAGGTGACTGTTCTACATAAACTTTTTCAGTTATGAAATCATTTAGAAATGTACTTTTGACATCCATATGAAATAATTTAAAATCCATAAAACATGCAAATACAAGTAACAACCTAATAGCTTCAAGTCTAGCTACAGGTGCAAAAGTTTCATCAAAATTAATTTCTTCTTCTTGATTATATCCTTTAGCAACTAATCTAGCCTTATTTCTAATTACAATTCCATCTTCATTTAATTTATTTCTGAAAACCCATTTTGTTTCAATTACAGAAATATTTTCAAGCCTTCTAACCAAATTCCAAACATTATTTCTTTCAAATTGATTTAGTTCTTCTTGCATTGCCATTAACCAATTATTATCATTTTCAGCTTCTTCAAAAGATTTTGGTTCAATTTGAGAAACAAATGCAAGGTGATTACAAATATCTCTAATAGAAGATCTAGTCCTAATGCCTTGAGAAGGATCACCAATTATTAAGTCTTTAGGATGACTATGTGCATACCTCCATTCTCTTGGTAGACTAGTTCTATCTTTAAGCATTTGATCTTCTTCTCCTTGATTTTCATCATGTTCTGAATTTTCAGATGCAGAAACATCCTTTAGGGTTAACTCTTGGATTTGTTTGTTAAGTTCTTCTGCATCATCATCAAGATCTATATTCTTTCTTGAAGAGGGGTCATTAGATTCATCAAAGATAACACGTATTGACTCTTCTACGACTAGGGTTCTCTTGTTAAATATTCTATATGCTTTGCTTAATGAAGAATATCCAAGAAAAATAGCTTCATCTGATTTTGAATCAAATTTTCCCAAGTTGTCCTTACCATTATTTAGAACAAAACAATTGCAACCAAAAATATGAAAGTATGAAAGATTTGGTTTCTTATTTTTCAGAAGTTTATAAGGAGTTTTCTTTAGAATTGACCTATTAGTAACTCTGTTAAGAACATGACAAGCTGTATTTATGGCTTCAGCCCAAAAATACTTAGGTAAGTTACTTTCACATAACATTATCCTAGTCATTTCAGTAAGAGTTCTATTCTTTCTCTCTACAACACCATTTTGTTGTGGTGTTCTTGGTGTAGAAAAGTTATGATCAATACCATTTTCAGTGCAGAAATTTTCAAAATCATGATTTTCAAATTCAATTCCATGATCACTTCTAATTTTGATGGTTTGCAGTCCATGTTCATTTGAAATCTTTTTGTACAGTTTAATAAAAGCTGAAAATGCTTTACTTTTGTGTGCTAAAAATAAAACCCATATGTATCTAAAAAAATCATCCACAATAACAAAGCCATACAGTTTTCCACCTAGACTTGCAGTTCTAGTTGGTCCAAATAAGTCCATATGCAGAAGCTCTAAAGGTCTGTTTGTGGAGACAATATTTTTAGATTTGAAGGAAGTTCTGGTCTGTTTTTCTAGTTGACATGTAAAGCAGATTTTATCTTTTTTAAATGATAATTTTGGCAAACCAAAAATAAGTTCTTTTCGAATAAGTTTTGAAATTAAGTCCATGCTTGCATGAGCTAATTTTCGATGCCATAACCAGCTAGCTTCACTGTTTTTGGTTTTCATAGCTACCAAACAGTCCATGTTTTTCATGAGTATTTGATCTAAATCAACCAAATATATATTTCCATGTCTATGTCCAATAAATATTACACCACTGTTATTAGTACTTGAAACTAAGCACATAGATGATTCAAAAGTCAAAATATATCCTTTATCATAGAATTGACTAATGCTTAGCAAGTTATGTTTTAATCCATCTACCAATAAAATATTTTCAATAAAAGTTGTTGGAGTAATCCGAATGTTACCAATACCAATGATTTTGTCTTTTCCATTATCACCAAAGGTAACCATTCCTCCATCTTTCTTTTTGAGGGACATGAATTGGGATTCATCCCCTGTCATGTGTCTAGAGCACCCACTGTCCAAATACCATTTTCTGTTTGATGCTTGGGATGCTAGACATGCCTGCAAAACATAAATTTAATTCTTTATCTTTGGTACCCAAGGTTTCTTGGGTCCTTGAATGTTAGCAATGATGGTTCCTTTTGGAACCCATATTTTCTTAATTTAGATATTACTTACAAATTTTTGGCTTTTAGGATTGCATGCAGTGTATTCTTGTTTCAGTTTGTCTAACTTAAACAGTGCAGATTTCGGTTGAACATAAGTTGGCTTCACAAATATGTTTTTCAATGATTTTCGATTTCTCTAAGGATTATCCTAAACCAGCCTTATCATAAACAACTTTCTGATTTTCTAGAATTAGATTTAATTTCTCAGAGCTTAGGGTGAATTTATCGATTATAGGTTTCAATTTTTCAACTTCTTTAGCTAACTTCTAATTTTCTTCATGCAGTTCCTTCTTATTATCCAGAAGCAGAGCATTTTCTTTTTCCAATGATTGGTTCTTAATCTTCAGCTTCTTATTCTTTAAACTATGCTTTTTATATTCAATCATAAGCTCAGAAAAAGCATCTTGAAGTTCATCGAAAGTGAAATCATATTCAGTATTTAAATATACCTCACTTTTGTGTGCCGTTAGATATAGATTTGTAGCTTCTTGTTGCTGTTCTTCTTCTCCAGAGTTGGATTCATCACTGTCACCCTAAGTAGCCAGCATAGCTTTCTTCCTTAACCTTTTCGGAGTCTTTTTTAATAGAGGACAGTCTGCTCTGGAGTTTCCAGATTTCTTGCACTCATAACAAACATATTGCTCTTTATGGTTATTTTCTTTATTTTGCTCCCCCTTGATTACAGGCCCTTTCTTGAATTTTTTTATATTTCTTCTGAAGAATTTTCTGAACCTTCTTGTAATCAGGGCCATTTCCTCACTGTTGTCAAGTTCAGAATCCTCGCTCTCATCTTCATGTAGTATGGACTTAAGAGCAATGGTTCTGCGCTTCTTGGGTTCGTCCTCCTCAAGGTTCTGTTTCATTGAAAGCTCATGAGTCATTAAGAAACCCAGCAGTCTTTCAGTGGGAGTGAGTTGAGATCTTTGGCTTCTTGAATGGCAGTGACCTTTGCTTCCCATGCTCTAGAAAGAGACCTAAGAATTTTTCGAATAAGATCACTGTTATAGTAAGATCTACCAAGGCTTTTCAACCCGTTTATAATATCAGTGAATCTAGTAAACATTTCAGTTATAGATTCACTGTTTTTCATTTTAAATAATTCATATTTATGCACTAGCATACTGATTTTAGATTCTTTGACCTGGTTAGTTCTTTCATGTGTAACTTCCAGCCTATCCCAGATTTTTTTAGCAGTCATGCAAATAGATATACGATTAAACTCATTTACATCTAAAGAATAGTAAAGAATATTAATGGCTTTTGCATTCAGCTGAGCCATTCTTTTATCATGGTCATCCCATTCAATCTCAGGTTTGAATATGGTGATGCCCTCTATAATCTTAGTTGGTGTGTGAGGTCCATTGACAATAACAGTCCATAAATTATAGTCAAATGCTTGAATAAAAATATGCATACGAGCTTTCCAATAAGTAAAATTTGTGCTATTAAAAAGAGGTGGTCTGTTGGTAGATTGCTTTTCGGCAACTGAGGATCCCATGGTGGCTGCCATGACCTTTAACTCTTGATTATTAGATCAAAAAGTTACTGTGAGTACCAGACTCTGATACCACTTGTTGCCTAGAGGTGCAGCCTAAGAGGGGGGGTGAATTAGGTCTCTTTAAAAAAACGTGTGAAGAATATGAGTTACTGTTATCTTTCAGTAGCAGCGAAAATAAGATTGCACAAATAAAGCTGTAGCTAAGAAAATGAAAGCAAACAGAAATATGCAGTGGAGGAAGAGATAAATCACACACACAAACACCAAGGTTTATAGTGGTTCGGTGCACTCCCAGTACCTACGTCCACTCCCCAAGCAAGGCTTGAGATTTCACTATAACCCAGCAGATTATAGCCTGATTGTTTTTCGGGCTCACAATCAAAAACCCAGTTGGTTTTTTCAGGCAACCAACCAAAAATCTATCTCCGTTTGTTTTCCAGACTCACAAACAACCCAGTTGGTTTTCAGACAAACCAACCAAAAACTTTACACCGTTTATTTTTCCGGGCTCACAAACAACCCAGTTGGTTTTCAGTCAAACCAACTAAAAACTATTTTTCTTGCTGAATACTCCCGATTCAGCAACTTCCAATCAAGGCTTGGAAGAGCCTTTACACGTTTCAAATGAAAGAAACTATTACAGCAACAGTTAATCCAAATAAATGAATGTTGTTGAGGATGATAGTGGTATTTTGATGATTAATACAACCATTGAGGGAATATCTAATTAAATACTATAACTTAACATGATACATCATTACTGAGTTCGTCACTCTCGGTATATTAGAAGAATGAGATCAAGATGTATTTCCATGATTAATAATGAGATAAAATTTTTGATAGAAAAGAGATAGTGAATTCTAAATTCTAATTCGGCAAAGTTTTAAGTGAAATGTACTCTTAAGGGGACAATAGTAATTTTCATTGTTAAGAGTATGTAGCACTACCATGGCATACATTCAAAATTGCTTGAAGTATATTTCATTGATTTTATGGATGAATCTAACCTTAAGTTGCAGCAAAGTGTGGAATGAGTCGACCTCGGCACATCACGAAACCATCAGGCACACTTCTGCAAAAATGGCACGGATGAAGAGTAGTTGAGTCGACCCCAAGCTTGCTTGAGTCGACCCCATCTTCAAGCCTCAAGAAAACAAGTCTCTGGAATTTACTAAGAGGGCCGACCCCAACCTTCCTTGGGTCGACCCCAGATTGAGTCGACCCCAGGAATGCTTGAGTCGACCCCAATGGAGTCGACCGCAACTGAACATGAGTCGACCCCAAGGCAGTGTCGTTCAATGCTGTCTCTCTGGAAACTCTGAGAGGGTCGACCCCAATGGAACTTGAGTCGACCCTACTGTACCTTGAGTCGACCCCAAAAAGTGTTGAGTCGACCCTAGTAAAAAATGGCTGAAATATAAGGTTCTGTGTTTCCTGAGAGGGCCGACCCCAATGTAGCAGAAGTCGACCCTAGTGAAAGTTCGATCGACCCTAGTGAAAGTTGAGTCGACCTCAAGTCTGATGAACAGTGGTTTGAGTCGACCCAGAAAAGTTTGGGTCGACCCCAGCACGGGTAGAAGCATAACGGCTAGTTCTGCAAAAGTACTTTTTATCCTTCCAACAGTAAGTAACGGCTAGTTTTTGAAATCTAACTAATGGGGGGTGTCCAATGGATGAGGAAAACTATTTAAAGTGACACTATTCATCAGAGAAAACATCCTTTTGCAAAATATCAAAGCTCACACAAGAAAAACAAGAGCCCTAATTTTCTTCATCGAAGTGCTTCACTCAAAGAGTCAAAAGAAAGTGGTAGAGCAGATTCTAAGGAACATTAAGAGCTCCATCAACCCTTGAAGAGTGAAGCAATTTTGACAAAGAAGAGAGAAGTCTCATCAAGCAATAACTATATTCTAAACTCTTCTTTATAGCTTATAATTATTATATTTGCTCATCTAGGAGTTTCAACTTTCTTCTTCTTTTTAATCACCTTGTAAAGGTTTGTTGGTGAGCCCGTAAAACCAACGGTGAAGGTTTGTTGGTGAGCCCGTAAAACCAACGGTGTAGGTTTGTTGGTGAATCCGTAAAACCAATTGTGAAGGTTCGTTGGTGAGCCTGTAAAACCAACATAGGTTCTTGGTGATCCCGAAAAACCAAAGTGTAAAGGTTTTTGGATTGTGAGCCCGGAAAACAATCCAACTGTAATCTGCGGGATTATAGTGAATTCCCAATGAGTTGCTTGGGGAGTGGATGTAGGTGCTTAGGAGAGCACCGAACCACTATACTTCTTGTGTGTTTGCATTGTGTATTGCTTTAACTTCACTCACTCATCAATTGACTCAATTAAGATAGTAAAAAAATTTAGAGAAACCAATTCACCCCCCCTCTTGGCTTGTCACCTTAGGCAACAAGTGGTATCAGAGCAAGGTGCTCACATAGTATTTGTTGATCTCACAATCAAGAGACAAAGATCATGACAACCCAAGTAGGATGTTCTATGAGCGAGGGGCAATCCACAAATAGACCTCCTCTGTTTAATGGCACTAATTACACATACTGGAAAGCTAGGATGAGGATATTCATTCAAGCTCTAGATTATAAATTGTGGAATATCATAACTAGAGGACCACACACACCCACAATTAGTATAGAGGGCACAATCATTCCCAAACCAGAAATAGATTGGAATGAGATGATAGAAGACTAGCACAACTAAATGCTAAAGCAATTAATGTACTTTATTGTTCACTAGATGTAAGTGAATTCAATAGAATATCTACATGCATCTCTGCGAAAGAAATTTAGGATAAACTGGAGGTCACACATGAAGAAACTAATCAAGTCAAGGAGTCAAAAATAAATATATTAGTACATAAGTATGAGTTGTTTAAAATGGAATCCACTGAGTCCATAACTGAAATGTTTACTCGATTCACGAAAATCATAAATGGGCTAAAGAGCTTAGAAAAGTCTTATACTAACTCTGAACTAATGCAAAAAATTCTCAGGTCTCTACCAAGAGTTTGGGAGGCCAAGGTAACAGCAATTCAAGAAGCAAAGGACCTCAATACACTGCAATTGGAAGAACTTCTAGGATCACTCATGACCCATGAGTTGACCATGAGGCAAAATTCAGAAGATGAGGTCAAGAAAAGAAAGACCATTGCCTTGAAGTCTACCACTCCAAAACAGAAAACTGAATCAGAAGAATCTGATGATGAGGAATATGATGAAGAAGGAATGGCTATGCTTGCAAGAAAATTCAGAAAATTTATGAGAGGAAAGAAGAAATTTCATAAAAGAAAACCCTTCCTCAAAGGTAGCTCAAGCAAAGAAAAGGGTAAGGATAAAGAAAAGGAAAAGGAAACACCAATTTGCTATGAGTGTAACAAGCCCGGACATTTCAAGATAGATTGTCCGGAATTGAAATGGATGGCAAGAAAACTTAAGAAGAGGAACTTCATGGCTGAATGGAGTGAAAGTGAGGAGTCAAGTTCGGAAGAGGAAGATCAACAAGAGACGGCCCAAATCTGCTACATGGCCAATGACGATGAGGTAGATTCTGAACTTGAATGTGATTTTACAGTAGACGAGTTACATGATGCATTTTTAGAACTCATAGAAGAACACAAGAAATTAATCAACAAAAATAAAGTTCTAAAAGATGAAAATCAATCTCTTATCAAAGAAAAGCTAAAACTATCTAATGACTATGAAACATTAAGTAGGAGATTCACCAATGAAACCAAAAGTCAAATTGCTGAAAATGTCAAGTTAAAAGAAGATGCTGAAAAATACAAATTCTTAGTGGACAAGTTTACACTTAGCTCAACTAAATTAAATATGATTCTTGATAGTCAAAAAGCTGTGTATGATAAAGCTGGTTTAGGATATAAAACAAATAGGAAATAAAAATACTTAAAGAAATATTTGTGAAAGCCAAAAATGAAAATATAACTTGTCATTGTTGCAATAAATTAGGATATAAAGCATATGAATGTAATTATAGAAAGTCTAGCTACAACAAATTGAGTAATAATTATAAGCTAAAATTCAAAAAAATTTGGGTTCCAAAAGGAACATCAAGTACTAACCCTAAAGGACCCCACATAGTTTGGGTACCTAAAGCATATTCTTGATCTTGATTGCAGGGGTGTCTTGCAGCTAATAAGGTAGACAAACGATGGTATCTAGATAGCAGCTGTTCAAGACACATGACAGGTGACGTGGAATAATTTGTCACCTTGGAATCTAAGAAGGGTGGAGTGGTAACCTATGGAGATAATGGAAAAGAATTTATCATTGGAAAGGGTAAAATTTACATTACTCCATCCACCTTTATAGAAAATGTTTTATTAGTTAATGGTCTGAAACATAACCTACTTAGCATAAGTCAATTTTGTGATAAAGGTCTTAAAATCACATTTGAAGCTTCAGTATGCATAATCACAAATCCTATAGATAATAGCATTGTACTTATAGGACAAAGGCTAAGAAATATTTACATGGTAGATCTTCATGAGTTAGGCAAGAAAAATGGATTATGTTTAATTACTAATCAAGAAAGAAAAAATGAAACAAGTTGGCTTTGGCATCGTAGACTAGGACATGCTAATATGGACTTAATATCAAAACTAGTCAAGAAGGATTTGATAAAGGATGTGCCAAAATTGATCTTTGAAAAGGACAAGATCTGTGGTCCATGCTCATTAGGAAAGCAAACAAAATCATCCTTCAAATCAAAGAATATAGTATCAATCACTAGGCCTTTTGAACTCATACATATGGATCTATTTGGACCCACTAGAACCGCGAGTCTAGGAGGGAAGAAGTATGGACTAGTTATAGTAGATGATTTTTCAAGATATACATGGGTTTCATTTCTTGCACATAAGAATGAAGCATTTTCAGTATTCTTGAAATATTATAAAAATATCATAACTGAAAAGAAGCTCACCTTAATAGCAATTCGAAGTGATCATGGAACTGAATTTGAAAATCAACACTTTGAAGAATTTTGTAATGAAAATGGTATCTCACATCAATTTTCAGCACCTAGAACGCCTCAACAAAATGAGGTTGTTGAAATAAAAAATAGGACCTTGGCAGAGATGGCACGCACAATGTTGTGCGAGTCAAATCTTTTAAAATACTTTTGGGCTGAAGCTATAGTACTGCTTGCCATATTCTAAATCGGGTCTTAATACGACCTATAACCAAGAAAACTCCTTATGAACTTTGGAAGAATAAGAAACCAACTGCTAAATATCTTAGAGTATTTGGATGTACATGTTTCATTTTAAACAATGGCAAGGAGGATCTAAGTAAATTTGATGCCAAGTCAGATGAAGATATCTTCTTAGGATACTCTACATCTAACAGGGCATACAGAGTATTCAACAAAAGAACTCTTATAGTTGAAGAGTTAATTAATATCATTTTTGATGAGTCTGATAGTGAGTCTTCTAGGAGAGAAAATACTCTTGATGATGATGCAGAAATTATTGACTTTGAAAAATTGAATCTTGATGACGTGCCAAATCAAGAAAAGAAAAATGATCGCGTGCCACCACAATCTCAAGACTTGCCAAAGGAATGGAGGTATGCACATGGACACCCTAAAGACTTAATCATTGGTGATCCATCTCAAGGGGTAAGAACTCGATCCTCTCTTAGAAATTTAAATGACTATCTTGCTTTTATTTCACAATTAGAACCTAAGACTTATGAAGAAGCTGAAAAAGACATAAATTGGATAAATGCTATGCAAGAAGAATTAAATCAATTCAAAAGAAGTAATGTATGGACATTAACTGAGAGACCAAAGCATAACTCTGTAATTGGAACAAAATGGATCTTTAGAAATAAATTAGATGAAAATGGGGTAGTTATAAGAAATAAAGCTAGACTTATAGCTAAGGGATACAATCAAGAAGAAGGGATAGATTTTGAGGAAACATTTGCTCCCATGGCCAGATTAGAAGCTATTAGATTACTTCTAGCTTTTGCATGCTTCATGGATTTCAAATTGTATTAAATGAATGTAAAAAGTGCCTTCTTAAACAGTTTTATAGAGGAAGAAGTATATGTAGAGCAACCTCCTGGTTTTGAGAATCATGAATTGCCAAATCATGTGTTTAGATTACATAAGGCATTATATGGATTGAAACAAGCACCTAGGGCTTGATATGATCGACTAAGCAAATTTTTACTGGATAATGATTTCAGTAGAGAAAATGTAGATAAAACACTTTTTCTCAAAAGAAAAGATAAAAATCTGCTAGTAGTTCAAATATACGTAGATGACATAATTTTTGGTGCAACTAATGATAATCTTTACAAGGAGTTTGCTAAATTAATGTAAGAAGAATTCGAGATGAGTATGATGGGAGAACTAAATTTCTTTCTTGGATTATAAATCAAGCAAACTAAGGAAGGTATCTTTATTCATCAAACTAAGTACACAAAGAAAATATTAAAGAAGTTTGGGAATGAAAATCACAAGGGAATAGGCACCCCAATGAATCCCACTAGTAAGCTAGACAAAGATGAAAAAGAAAAAAGCATAGATATAAAGCTTTATAGAGGATTAATTGGATCTTTACTTTACCTTACTGTTAGTAGGCCAGACATAGTATTTAGTGTGGGAATATGTGCTAGATACCAATCAGATCCTAAGGAGTCACATCTAAGTGCTGTCAAAAGAATTCTTAGATATTTGAAAGCAACCACAAACATAGGTTTATGGTACTCTAGAGACTCCTATTTAGATTTACTTGCATATTCTGATGCAGATTTTGCTGGTTGCAAATTAGATAGGAAGAGCACTAGTGGAACATGTCAATTTTTAGGAAATAACTTAGTATCATGGTTTAGCAAAAAGCAGAATTCGGTAGCATTGTCAACGGCTGAGGCCGAATATATAGCTGCCGGGAGTTGCTGTGCTCAAGTACTATGGCTCAAGCAACAACTAGAGGACTATGGAATTAAACTAGACAACATTCCTATAAAGTGTGATAACACTAGTGCCATTAACCTCACTAAAAATTCGGTTCAGCACTCTAAAAAAAGGAAGGAAGAGAAAGAAAATTTTCTGAACTAGGGCCGACCCGAGCCAGAATGGGGTCGACCCCACGTTGAGTTGACCCAAGAAAAATCTGGGATCGACCCAACGGCGGGACCCTGTTTTTAAAGAGGGATCCGTGAGCTATTTTAGGGCACTGTTTCATCTTGTCCTCTTCCTAAAATCCTATTTCCCACTTTTCAATCCCTTCCAATCATCTCCAAATAGTGCTAGATTGCTTCTCTACACCGTTAGATCAAGACCTAAGGAAAGATTTGGTGAAAATGGGACCCAAACGAGCCGTTGCTAAGAGATCCGGAAGAGTCTCACGCCCAACCATTGTAGATAGACATGCTAGAGATTCATCTACAGTTCCCCCACAAGGTGAGACACGTGTTGAGCCTCCTCCACCTCCTTCTCCTTCAGTTCAACTTGCTAAATATGCGGGGAGACCGGTAACCACGGGGAGAAGGATTCACTCCAAATTTTTGGATCAAGAAGAGTTCCAATTGGGGGATTGGATTCGAAGGCAAGGATGGGAGTATCTTTGCTCCCTAGATTTGGTGACCTACCCGGGCTTGGTTCGTGAGTTCTATACCTTCCTAAAAGTTGAAATGGGAGGGCTTGTGTATAAAGTCCGAGGTGTACGGGTTAGGGTTTCAGAAGGAAGTTTGAGTGAGTTGCTCCATCTCTCCTACGAAGGTGCAACTCCAGAAAGGTCGGAAAATAAGTTGAGAGCTCTACAGTTGATCCTTGAGAACGATGATTTTGACTATTCCGAAAAAGTGATAGCGAGCTCTCTATCAGCTGAGATGAGGTTGTTGCACAACTTCATAGGTAAGATTTTGTTTCCGAAAAGTGGAAGATTTGATCTCATATCTGAGCGAGATTTGGTCATTATGGAGCATGTTATTCAGGGCATTCCCCTGAACCTCCCAACTATGAAGATCAGGCAGATGAGAAAGGCTATATGCAATTCGAGAATCTTCCTGCCCTATGGTATAATACTCACCTTGGTCTTCCGACAGCATGACATATCTGTGGAGGGAGAGATCTCCAGGCATCTGCTTTTCACTGACACTTACACCGCATGGTCCCTAGTCGCATGGGTTATGAGAAGGTGAACGGGCAGTGGGTGCGTGGAGGAGCAGGGATACATGCACCAGAGGGTGATGCACCAGAGGTTGGAGATCCCATCCCTGAGGCTGAGGTACCTGAGGATCATCCTACGGCACCTTCAGAGGCTGGCCCATCGTCATCCGTACCCACGGGGTGCATAGAGGAGTTTTGGAGTAGGATGACTGAGCTTGTGTCAGCTCAGGTGAGGACTCTCTCTGACGGATTGACGGGCAGGATGGATATTATGACTGCTGAGATTAGCGATCTCAGAGAGCAGGTAGGAGCATTACGGGAGAGAGAGAGGCTCATGGTCCATCTGTGCCCCGAGCAGCTGAGTCGGAGGTTTCGGCACAGAGTCATCCAGCTCAACGAGGTCCACGCCACTCTCAGTCCCATCAGGCTCGACCTCCCCTCGCCACTTATACTAGGAGGATGAGGACTAGATCACAGCCCTTAGATACCCCCTAGGCTGATGGTAGCATTATGATTAGTGCCTAGGATTTATCTAGCTCTCATATGTATTTTGCCTTGTTGATGTACTTTGCACTTTGATTAAAGAACATTATATTTTTGACATCAATGTACTACAATGTTCCATTTTGATCAATAAAACTTAACTGTTTATTATTTACTGCATCTACTTATCTATTGCCATGCACCTATTTGATGATAACAAAAAGGTAAAGAAGTAAGGAAAGAAAGAAGTTGCAATAAGTTGACAAATAAGTTTGAAAATTATAATAGGAGATAATATACACTTAAGGAGGAGCGATATGTAACAATGAAGATGTTAAAGTCTAAACATTTAATCAAATTTTAGAATTTGGCACATACCCATACCTCGATACATAACCTGAAACTCTTGTTTTATCCCAAAGTTTTGAAGTCTCATCTTTAACCAAATATAAAAGAAAGGGGGAGAAAATCAAAAATTGAAATTGACAATATTTGGATGAAAAAGGAAGAGACTTCACTCTCAAATTTGAAAAGCTGAAATTCAGCAACTTGAGCTCTTCTAAAACTAATTTTAAGATAAGTATCAATTTGCTCATACTCAATATTTTGTAATCATCCAAAAGGGAGAGATTGGGGATGATAGTGGTATTTTGATGATTAACACAACCATTGAGGGAATATCTAATTAAATACTACAACTTAACATGATACATCATTACTGAGTTCGTCACTCTCGGTATATTAGAAGAATGAGATCAAGATGTATTTCAATGATTAATAATGAGATAAAATTTGCGATAGAAAAGAGATAGTGAATTCTAAATTCTAATTCGGCAAAGTTTCAAGTGAAATGTACTCTTAAGGGGACAATAGTAATTTTTATTGTTAAGAGTATGTAGCACTACCATGACATACATTCAAAATTGCTTAAAGTATATTTCACTGATTATATGGATGAATCTAAACTTAAGTTGCAGCAAAGTGTGGAATGAGTCAACCCCAAGATTGGTGGAGTCGACCCCGGCATATCATGGAACCATCAGGCACACTTCTGCAAAAATGGCACGGATGAACAGTAGTTGAGTCGACCCCATCTTCAAGCCTCAAGAAAATAAATCTCTGGAATTTACTGAGAGGGCCGACCCCAACCTTCCTTGGGTCGACCCCAGATTGAGTCGACCCCAGAAATGCTTGAGTCGACCCCAATAGAGTCGACCCCAACTGAACATGAGTCGACCCCAAGGCAGTGTCGTTCAATGCTGTCTCTCTGGAAACTCTGAGAGGGTCGACCCCAATGGAACTTGAGTCGACCCCACTGTACCTTGATCGACCCCAAAAAGTATTGAGTCGACCCCAGTAAAAAAGGGCTGAAATATAAGGTTCTGTGTTTCCTGAGAGGGCCGACCCCAATGTAGCAGGAGTCAACCCCAGCGAAAGTTGGGTCAACCCCAGTGAAAGTTGAGTCGACCCCAAGTCTGATGAATAGTGGTTTGAGTCGACCCCAGAAAAGTTTGGGTCGACCCCAGCACGGGCAGAAGCATAACGGCTAGTTCTGCAGAAATACTTTTTGTCCTTCCAACAGTAAGTAACAGCTAGTTTTTGAAATCTAACCAATGGGGGATGTCCAATGGATGAGAAAAACTATTTAAAGTGACACTATTTATCAGAGAAAACATCCTTTTGCAAAATATCAAAGCTCACACAAGAAAAACAAGAGCCCTAATTTTCTTCATCGAAGTGCTTCACTCAAAGAGTCAAAAGAAAGTGGTAGAGCAGATTCTAAGGAACATTAAGAGCTCCATCAACCCTTGAAGAGTGAAGCAATCTTGACAAAGAAGAGAGAAGTCTCATCAAGCGATAACTATATTCTAAACTCTTCTTTGTAGCTTATAATTGTTATATTTGCTCATCTAGGAGTTTCAACTTTCTTCTTCTTTTTAATCACCTTGTAAAGGTTTGTTGGTAAGCCCATAAAACCAACGGTAAAGGTTTGTAGGTGAGCCCGTAAAACCAACGGTGTAGGTTTGTTGGTGAACCCATAAAACCAATTGTGAAGATTCGTTGGTGAGCCCGTAAAACCAACATAGGTTCTTGGTGATCCCGAAAACCAAAGTGTAAAGGTTTTTGGATTGTGAGCCCGGAAAATAATCCAACTGTAATCCGCGGGATTATAGTGAATTCCCAAGGGGTCACTTGGAGAGTGGATGTAGGTGCTTAGGAGAGCACCGAACCACTATATACTTCTTGTGTGTTTGAATTGTGTATTGCTTTAACTTTACTCACTCATCAATTGACTCAATTAAGATAGTAAAAAAATTTAGAGAAACCAATTCACCCTCCCCTCTTGGCTTGTCACCTTGGGCAACAGCTGTAACCAGAAAACATAAAGCTTCAGAATATATAGAATGAAACAATAAAAATGGAAGCTGAAGCCGATGAAGAAGTTGGCTGTGGAAGAGTGTCTCAATGCTCGAACAATAGCTTTTCTTGGTGCAATGAGAAGCTTCGACTGATTTTCTCATAGAAATGAGATTCAGATGAATGCCGGTGAGGATGATAAACTGTTAAACTTTTTCTTCTCTTTTTTTTGGTGGAAACTTTTCTTTCTTGACAGAATTTTTCTTTCTTCCTTGTTATTTTCTTTCTAAGGTTCCCTCGAATTTATAGACGAATTTCTCAGCAGGATTTAAATTTCTTTCTTTCCGTTCTGAAGAAAATTTTTTTTGTTACAAAAGAAGATAAAAATTGTTGCAAGCTTTCCGTTGTGGTCCCAGCAGTACAGGGGTCGACTCATGTAACTCAGGGGTCGACTCATGCTTATTATGGGTCGGCACTTCAAGATATTGAGATGGCTCTTGCTGTGACAAGTTCAAAGGGTCGACTCTTCAATCTTAAGGGTCGGCTCATTTTCTTCAGGAGTCACCTCTTTAAACACAAGGGTTGACTCATCGTCTTCAGTAGTCGCCTCTTTAAACACGAGGGTCGACTCATGCTATAATTTTTGGCTGACGCTGAGACTGAACTGGGATCGACTCTTCAAACGCAAGAGTCGACTCTTCAAACTTTGTCTCAGACGGTAAAAGCTTTCTGTTTAATTTGAACTACACAAGGGTCGACTTGCGGGGGTTGACTCATTGACTGTGTTGCTTGAATAAAACATATCAGAATCAACTCAAACTTTATCCTTCTTTGCTTAGGGGTTGGCTCAAGCTTTTCAAACAGAAAACTTTAGACTTCATCTTTGATCTCTATGGATTAATTTAAGATCATCTTTCTTTTAGAACATATCCAATGAAGTATTTGTGAAGAGCTAATGATTTTGCAGTGCTACATTTCTTCTGATTTTTCTTGACTTATAAAACTTCACAATTAAGCCAATCATCATTAGTACACAACATCATCTCAAGTGTTTTGTAATCATCAAAATTCATCCTTTAGGGTTGACAGCTCCCTACATGGTTCTTAGAGATCTTATCTCCCCCTAATCCACTATTGGAATCCTCATTGTTGAACAGTTTAACCTGCTCATCCAACTGGTGCAAGCCCTCGCTACCATGATGCATAACTTATATTGGCAAACTACTGATCTCCAAGCAAACCAGTTGGACAAGCAGGGCCATCCCATGCACGACAGCGGCCACCCTTCTCTCAGGAGAAACCAGAAGTGTGATCATCTTAGCTTTTCCTCTAAGATAGGCTCTAGTCCAGTCAATGTTTCCCTGCACCACTCAGAGAGAGTCTCTAGGTGGGAGGCCAATCTCTATCTCAAGACTAAAGAAATGAATGACAAGACAAAAACATGCTCCAGCAGGTGATGATGTAGAGATAATCAGTGAGCGTCTTTTCATTAAAGAGATCATGGAAGAGCCCTTGATGAAGAGGTTTAGATTGCCTCAATTCGAGCTCTATGATGGCACCTTGCCCCAATGGACCATCTTTAGATCTTCAAGATTCTCGTGTTGTTGCAAGGAACAACCGATACAGTACTATGCCAAGCTTTTCTTGCTACTTTCAGAAAGGTTACTCGATTTTGGTACTCAAGCCTTTGACTTGGCTCAGGTGGTTCCTTCGACTAGCTCAACCATCTTTTCACTGGCCATTTTATCAGCAACAAAAGGAGTAGGAGGATCAGTTGGTTCCTACATTAACCGCTTCAACACCAAAGCTTTGGGGGTGCATGAGGTGGACCATTCCATTGCAGTAGCAGCAGTTATGAATGGGTTACAAAATTTTTGCTTCAGTTTTTTCCTAAAGAAGAAACCTTCTAAGAGCCTAACTGAGGTTCTATGTTGAGCTGACAAATAGACGACACTAAGAGACTATTGTTGCTCAAAAAGAGACGACAGGAAGAAAAAGCAGTAAGAAACGCAAGATCAATGAAAAAAGGACGAGTTGAGGAGAAAACAAAGTTGAGATGTAGAAAGTGTCAGAGGACTGAGGAGTTCACCTCGGAGGTTCGAGAGGTATATCTCTCTTAATATCTTAAGGGTTCAAATCCTAATGGAGACTCGGGACTGGAATTACTTGCACTGGCCTCGGAGGATGAAGATTCTTTCTAGAAGAAGAAATCTGAACAAATATTGTTGGTCACAAAAATCATGGGCACAATACTGAGGACTGATTGCAATTAAAGGTTGAAATTGAGACTTTTATTTAGCGAATGCACCTCGGACGATATGTTGGTGATCGATAAAGAGATGTTGGTTGGGATAGATAAACTTCTGAGGGACAAGCTGACAACTTACCACTCATAGGGATAATTGACACAATCTTAGGAGGGTGCAATCCGATATGCAAAGAGGTGTAGTCGGTGTCAAAAGCATGCTACCATCCAGCTCTGACCTGGCATATAGATCAACACTAAATTGAGAAAGCCTACACGACAACAAATTGGCATTGTCGACCTCGACACTTATCGATTTGAGAAGTTTTGTAGGGAACCTATACCCCAGGAATGGAGCTCTAATAATCTCAAAGCCTACCACCGGTAAGAATTGTCCTTAAATTTGTACCTCTTAGTATTGATAGTTAATGAATTTGTGCTTCAATTCTCCTCCAAATATGATCCAAGTATTATAGGTCGAACATGTCTTTCAAATGCTATCAACCTTGAAGGTGGAGATATCCCAAAAGTGATTGGGACCTCTATTCTATGAGTGCCTACATGGCTAGGGAGTGAGTCTAAAGAGATGAATCATGCGCCTCCCACAAAGATATCCCAGAAGTGACTGAGACCTCAATTAGTTTACGTGGCTAGGGAACGAGCCCAAAGAGATGAATCTCACTCCTTCTGCAGAGATATCCTAGAAGTGACTAGAACCTCCATTTTATGAGCCTACATGGCTATGGGGCGAGCCTCCACGGCTAGGAGGCAAGCATAAAGAGATGAAATCTGCTCCTCCCATAGAGATATCCCAAAAATCACTGGGACCTCTGTTATACAAGCCAACATATCTAGGAGGCGAGCTTGGAGAGATGAATCCCACTCCGCACATAGAGTGTAAGACCCCAGAACTGGGCCCGGTCCAAATGATCGGCCCAGTCCCAAAACCCCGGCCTCACGTGCGACGCACGTGAGGCAACGGGATGGATCTTTCCATCCCGAAGAAGAAGGAGGAGCCCTGTTTTAGGGCTTCCTTCTCCTTCTTCTCCTTTGAGCCCACCGAAGGAGAGCCGCCGCACGCAAAGGGGGGAGGGTCTTCTTCGTGTGGCCACCGAGAGAGAGGGAGAGAGAGAGAGAGAGAGGGAGAGAGGGAGAGAGAGAGGAGCCACGGCACCGGGTGGCGGGTGGTCTCCTTCTTCCTTGCCGCCGGAGAATAGAGGCGTCGGATCTTCGTCGGGGGCTAAGGTAAACTTCTCCTTCTCCTTGCTTGATGCTTAGCCACGGTGTGTGGAGATTTAGAGCCGGCCAATCGCCGGATTTTGGTCCAATGCCCTGTTTCGGCTGAGTACTCTTGCCGTCGGCCTCGTTCGCCGTCGTCAGCCGCCGGGGGTGGTCGGGTTTGCTCCGCCGCCTCCTGCCGCTGTCGGGGCCGGCCACCATGGTCGCCCCGGAGTCCGACCGAGAGGGAAGAAGAAGAAGAAGGGGGGGGTCACGGGGCCCCCTGTTTCACCGAAAGGAAAAGAGGGGAGTCGGGAGAGAATAGAAAAAAAAAGAAAAGAAGAAAAAGAAAAAGAAAAGAAGAAGGGAAAAAAAAAATGAATAAGGGAAGAGGATGGTCTACGGGTATGAACCCGAACCCGAACTCAGGGTGCTAGGCACTCCTGCAGGGTCGGCCATGGAAAAATATTAAATTTAAGTTTTTATATATATTATGATTAATTTTGAAAGAAAATATGATTTTTGGATATTAGGTCCTGCGAGGAATTTGTGAGATTAATTGGATTTACTGTGGATCGCGTTCAATGTAAGTAATGAACTGCCTTCTCTAGACTATTCATTTATATAATATTATTTTTGCATCAAGTAAATTGTTAATGAATTTATATATGATTTATGAATCTTACGAGATGATGCTTTGAATGAAAAATGGATATGTGAATTGGAATAATATTTTTTCGGACTATTGTTATATTACTATTCTTGCATCGTATATGCATATTTAGATCGGATTATGATATATCTATTATGTTACAAAAGAATTTTGATGTGCATCAGATTTAGAACTCTCAGCCTGGCTATGTTCTGGACCCTGCCAATAGGGGGTTATGCATTGGCAATTCTGGCCCCACCACAGGGTATAAGTGTGGTATTCTGGCCCACTCCGCAGGGTATAAGTGCGGTATTCTGGCCCACTCCGCAGGGTATAAGTGCGGTTCTATTTCTGGCCTAGCCACAGGGTATAAGTGTGGTCGTAGCTAAAGGCTGATGAGATGAATATGATTTGTTTCGAATCAGATTTATGATTATGTATATAGATATTTGAAAAATACGAATTTTAATGAATTTGTGCTTGAAAAGGAATTGACTATGTTATTATGTTGATTCATCGTAATTTGTATTTATATTTTATGTTATTATATGAATTGACTAGTTAAGGTATTTATTACTTACTGGGCTGTCTAGCTCATTATACAATTTCTTGTTGTTTTACAGATTCCGAGAACTAACCTATCGGGAATTTAAAATGGGAGAGCGACTAGAAGAACTGAAGCACAAGTTATCCTAGATTAGGCTTTATTTAAATTGATGTTTTATATTTATTGTTCCGCTGCGTATTTAGAATTGTGAGACTATATAATTTGTGTCAGTCAATGGAATAAGATTGCATTTATTTCAGCTGAATTATTTTATTTATATAACTGAGATGTTTGATTGAGATGCCTTGCATGCTCGTGGGGAGAGTTCCCTACGGGTGTGCGGCGGTTGGCGCGACCCCCGGCTCGCGATCTCGGGCCGGGGGCGTGACATAGAGATACCGTAGGATTGATTGGAACCTCTGTCCAACAAATTAGGGGCCAACGAGAAGTCCTAAAGCAACCTAGGCTTGGATGGGAGGAGGCACACTCAGCCTAATTACCTAGGTGCTTACTATCCAGAAGAACCAAACCAATTTTTCATACATGGGATCAACAACAAACATGGCTTGCATCCTTAGTTGAATCTGGTAAAATATTTATTTTATAGTCTATACCCAAACTCCTTTCCTGATTTTGGTAGAAGAAAAGAAACTATCCCCTTCCTTTCAGGAAAATAGAAGGCCCAATGAACTAAGCTCTAATAGCCTAACCTCTTCAAGATAGGAACGGAGGCTCTGGGAGAAAAATCCAACCCTTGAGCTTGGGAGGGTAAAGGGCCGAAGGGCATAAAGGACCCAAGTCAATGAATTGGACGTCAGACGACCACAATACTACATGCCTCCCTCAAAGCCAACTTCAAAAGGATCGTAGTCCAACACCTCAACCTAATAATGCAATGGGAAACAAAATCTTGGAGGCCCACAAAGAATCATAGCCTGCTACCCCAGCCTCATGTAGCCGATCTCTGGAGAATTCTAGCTTTATTTCAGCTTACCTCTATGGGAATTCTAACTTCATCTTGGACTATCTCCAAAAGGCATTCTAGCTTCATCTCAGACTAATTTTAATGGCATTTTGCTGATATTAAATATTTGAAAGTATATTCTAAAGGCATCATAGCTTCATCTCATTAATGATCCGACCCGACCTGATCCATTTGCACCCCTACAATCAACTAAGTCAAGCTTTGATTTTAATTTTTTTTATTATTAATTTTAAATTTAGAGAAGCAGATATTCTATATACATATATAATTGATAGAAAAGTCAGAAACTATTTATATCAAAGACTCCAAAGCAGAGCTATAGAACATCAACTTCTTTCATGATTCAACATTGACAGCCGAATTCTCGACCCAAACACCACCAGCATTCTATCCAAATATAATTCTAATCCTTTGAACTGAAATCATGGCTGCCACTTTTATTTACTGACATTAAACCAGTTGCCGCTTTTATTTACTGACATAAAAACAGCAGCAGCCAAAGCTTCTCAACTTTATGACTGTTCCCTTCATTTCAAGAACTCAATCCGGAGCCCACCCACCTTCACCTTCCCTATCCCGTTCCTCGGAACAAGCGTAACGAGCACACTATCGTCTGCCTCCGCTCCGAGGTCCTCCAGCAGTTCCGTTATCCCCAGACGCAGCGCCGTTATCAGCTTCTTCTCCTTCTTGCTGTGCTTGTGCTTGTGTGGCACGCTGACGAAGGCCCCCGCAAACTCACTTGACCCAGGGTCAACCGCCTCCTCCGGCGTGTTAATGTGCACATCGAACTTGATGAACCCGTCGCGGTCGAACTCGATCCCCTCGACCACCAGGACCTCCTCCTCATCCTCCTTCTCCTTGCTGCTCCTCGACACCTTGGGCCGCCTCACCGTCGCACTGACTGGCGAGTCCAACGTCACCGGGAACCTTGCCTCTGTGATTGCTCGTAGAGATCTCGCACCCTTCTTTGCCGCCATCGTACCCTTGGGAGTGGGTCGAGTTCTCAGCCAAGGGATCTCGACATCTTGGTAGGTGTAGCGGAGCCACTGCATATCCAGACAATCCTTAATTTTGACTCGAACGATATCAGCATTCTCGTCATAGAAGAGAAAGGAGGTGTTAAGCCAGTCCTTATCGTCAAAGTCCTTGTGCTTCCCGCCGAGCTTCTTCCACACATACCACATGCGATCGACGTTGGAGTGGTGGGCATAGAAGATCGGATCGCGGCTAGCTGAGTACAGAATGCCCATATCCTCTCCATTTGGCTGGTTCCTGTCACCGGTCCATAAATGGACGGTGCCGTGCGGCACGTTCTCGAGTGAGCCTGCACCAGGATTTGGCTGGTCCCCGGCACGGTAGGGGGATCCCATGAACAGTTGTGCTGTCTTCCCATTGGCGATCACTTGGCGATACATAATCTTTAAGTTGTGGTCGATTTGCTGGGCCTGGGTGAAGGATGGGTCCTGCCCATTAAAGTCGAGGTCGATGAGATATGGTGGCTGGTGCTTGGCATCACGAAGCTTGTCATAGAGCGATGAAGACGGGTCAGTATAGATCGAAGGCATTCGCATGCCAGCGGGCGCATCCCAGTTCCAGAAGGGAAGAGCGAAGGTCTCGTCACCGATGAGCTTGCCGAGTATTTTCTCATGGAAGTAGAGGTAGAACCGGTGCCAGGGGAAGAAGATCCAGGAATTGTGGACCTGGATCTCGATGTCAGGGAAGCCGATCTGGTCGTAGGAGCCATCACAGTAGGCGCAGTGAACGTTAGCCTGTTGGGTGAAGTTACGTGGGTCGTCGGCCGGCAGGGCTTTCATGAGCTCCACGGCCTTGGCATACTTTGCCAAGTACTCTGAGTCAACTAAGTGGGCGGCTGGGCGGATGCGAAGGGGGTCGGAGCGTGGCGGGAGCTTGAAGTCGATGATTTTGGACGTGAATGGTGGGCAGCAGTCAGTAGGTATTGCGCCGGACGGGAGGTCCGCGGGGCCACATTTGGAGATGTCAGGGGCTTCAATGGGGAGTCCGAGGGCCTTGCGGTTGACGCCAAGACCGGCGGCAGCTCCGTAGAGCCCACCAAGACCGATGAGCATATCACGGCGGTCGAGCTTCCCCAAAGATCCTGTGGCCTCAGAGGTGTGCATGGGTTTTTCATGTTCATCCCTCGCTTTGCATGAGATTCTGGGATCGAGGTGAGATTTCTTGGAAGAAAGAGGGACCCGAGGCCTTTGTCGATAGAAGGAGCATGCAAAGGAGTTAGGGGAGGTGGAGAGGGAGGAGGTCGATGCATTTGGTTTAAGGAGGTTTGCCATTGTGAATTTCTTGTTCTAGTACTTGCAATAACAAAGGGAAGTTTGTGATCAATTTATAGCGTGAAACTTTGAGGCACATGTTAGAGTTTGATTCTCTTGAGTTCCGTAAGGTAATAGAGTTCTAAACGTAGTTTCTGTTTGACTAAAGATGTAACACGGAAAATATATGCAAAAAGATATTGTGATGAGAAGGGCACATAAGCTTGTAGTTTTACACCATTTGCAAGGCGTACGTCGATGTCAACCGGAAGCTATGGAAAAGAGAAAAAAAATAAAGGGAAAATTATTCATTTTTTATTTTGGTAATCAAAAAGTTGTTATTTTTGTTCCTCGAAGTAATAAGAAGGTCTGTCTATAGAAGGAGCATGCAGAGGAGTTACGGGAGGTGGAGAGGAAGGTAGATGCATGTGGTTTAGGGAGGCTTGCCATTAATTGTGAATTTCCTGTTCTAGCACGTGCATTGACAAAGAGAAACTTGCGATGGATTTACAGTGGTGTGTGAAACTTTGAGGCACTTGTTGGAGTTTGATTTTTGTTTTTTTGAGTTCCGTCAGTTTATAGAGTTCTAAACGTATGGTTTCTTTTGACTAAAGATCGGGCCAACGGTCGGCCGACATATATCCCATGAATTATCATCACGTATTTAGACTCTTCAAGATCAAAACAGGATGACAATTCATGGTACATGTGGCGAGTGATCATTGGCCCGATCTGCCTAAAAATCTCTCTTCCTGAGGGTTGTTTCTGTCAAAGCACTGTGTGTTTGAAATTTGAGTAGGCAACTCGCTCCTTCATTGTTAGAAGAATGAATTCCTTGGTAGCCATACCGGGGGTAAAATTTTCAATATTGGTGTGCTGGAATCCTCGAACAGTTTCTTGGGCATTTTGATCTTCTTTCGTTTGGTAAGGGATAAAGGGGTTTTATGAACTCATTGACTCTAATATTCATAATTGTCCAGGTCAAGTGTGCAGACTGTTGGATGTGACGTAGTGATGGCATTGCAAGGCCGGAAGTCTATATTTGATTTTAACCGCCGATGACAGAAGCTTTCTTCATTGCTGTAATATATTAAAAATATTTTGACCAGTACTTATCGTTAAGAAATGCGGAATCGGAAGTACCTCCGATTTCGGCTAAACTGGGCTATGCCATCCGTTTCAGATCAGACCAGGCCAACCTAGCCAGAGATCGGATCAGTTCGAGCATATAAAACTATTCCGGCTCCATAGGGCTGGAACCGGCCGGTACAACAGTGAATTGGACGGAACTAGCCAAACCGGGCCATACCGCCCGTTTTAGGCCAAACCAAGTAAACCTGATCAAAAATCGGGTCGGTTCGGACATATAAAACCGTTCCAATCCCATAGGGCCGGAGCCGGTTGGTACAAGAACGAACCGAATGGAACCGGTCCAATTCCGTCCAATTCAGCCAGAACTCAGTGTGAACTAGTCGATTCGCACCGAGTCCGATTTGCCACAGCGCGCGTGGTGGCATTTTTAGACCGGTTCAATATCGGTTTGATCTGATCCGAACCGGTACCGAATCAGACTAGGCATCGACCCAGTTCAGTTATAGTATTAAATCCCATATGTTTATCTAGATTTAAAATGGATTAGGTCGATCTGTTATCAACAAAAACATGTTGATATATAATATAGTTTCCAAGACAACTTGATGAAGACAATGCCTCCCCTTGTCTTCTTTCCTCCATATATAATTCCATTGTCCTATGAGAACCTTGTCACTTCTAGACGGAAAGAGATCCGTGACGTAAGATTTACAAGGGTCTTCCATCAGATGTGGTATGGAAGAAAAACAGTCCAAGAAAAAGGCATAAGGTCTACTTGCCAGGGATTTACAAATGGAAATCACGATTTATTTTGCCATATATTGCAATCGCAGTGCATGGTGGACGGTGTGATCAAGGTGTGGAGATTTTGACACTTTCTCTCAATCATAACTATCTCTTATTTCACACCAATCCATCATGAAGTCTCTAAACAAAAGAAACAAAATTTTGATGACAAAGAAATTTCATCAACAAAAGTATAACTTAGATGACAAAAATTAGCTTTCATCATTCTACTACAATTAGTAGTTTCTTTTGTGACAAAAATTATTTTTGTTGGAAAATTATGTCGCTAAATATCTGGCACCAATTCCCATCACATGGAGAAAATTTTTTTATGACAATGTTTACTATATTGTGATAGAATTTATTGTCACTAAATATTCATAAATTTCATGGTGAAATATATTGGGTTACTAAATATTTATATTTTTTGTAACTTGAATTTCTTGTTATCTATTTTTATTTTGTTTACAAAAGTTAGAAATTATGTATGAAAACTTGTCATGACAAATATAATATCGTCAATAAATATTTACTGCTAATTCTTATCAGATGGAGGAAATTTTTTTTGCGAAAACATTCACTCTATTGTTCATCGAAAAACTTGTCATCATTAAATATTCATAAATTTCAGGATGAAATATCGTTTGTCACTAAATATTTATATTTTTGGTGACTTAAATTTTTCGTTACCTATTCTTCTTCCATTTGCAAAAGTTAGAAATTATCTATAACTGCTTTTCATGATAAAAATAATAGCACCAACAAATATTTCGCACTATCTCCCACCAAAAAAAGAAAATTTTTTTGTGACAATATTTATTATATTATGACAAAATTTATCATCGCTAAGAATTTATAAATTTTGTGACAAAATATTTTGGGTTACTAAATATTTATGCTTTTGGTGACATAAATTTTTTGTCGCCTATTCTTGTCTAATTTTCAAAAACTAGAATTTATATATAAATGCTTTTTGTTATAAAAATTATTAGACCATACATATGGTGCCAATTTTCACCATATGGAGAGGATTTTTTTACAGCAACCCTTACTGTATCGTGACAACATTTATCATAACTAGAATTCTTAATTTTTATGATGAAATATGTCGGGTCACTAAATATTTATTCTTTCGATGATTTAAATTTCTTGTCATCTATTTTTGTTTCATTTACAAAAACTAGAAATTATCTATAGCAGTTTTTCACAATAAAAAAATTAGTATCACCAATGATTGTGATTTTGATGACGACAATATGGTTTTGTTGCTAACATTTTACTACTAAATTTATAGTCCTTTTGTAGAAAAATTTTGTCACCTTTTTTATGGTGCCAATTTCTCACAATTTTGAGAAAACATTTCTATGAATATTTTTAAAAAATTATGACAATAAATTAACATCATTAACAACTAATACAATTCATGATGAAATTTATTGTGTCACCAGATGTTGCTATCATATCATTTGAAAAATAGAAATTAATTATTTGGTGACCCCATGTAGCACCTCTATCTAAGATGGACTTCGAATAGCGAAGGTTTTAGATCTAAAAATAGTGGCATTACCTCGAGGAAGAGGGACTCCTCGGCTGCTGCTATGTTCAAAAAACTGTTGCCCAATTAGTGCTTGTGCAGGGCATCATTGTCACAGTTGTACCTCCACTCGAATGGCGAGTTGGTAAGCCTCCTCCAAACTGAAAATGCGTGTCATCACCAACTCCCTCCTGATATCGTCCCTCAACCTAGATCGATACTGAGCCAAGGACTGCTGCTCCATCTCTGTGAGGTTGCTGCAAATTGTCAACTCATGGAACCGAGTGGTGTATTCCTCTATGGAAGAGCTTTTTTGGTGGTGCTTCAAAAGTTCTTTGAAAAGGGTCTCTTCATAGATGAGGGGAAGAAACTTCTCCTTCTCTTTCCAATCATTGATATGAAAGAAATCTATGCAGTCTAGCAGTAGCAGCATGCTGAAATTTAATTTTTTTTTTCAAAACCGGTGGCTGCACCTATTCGGGTTGCGTACGTACCCCTTCAAAAGGGGGATCAAGCCATACGTAGTTCTTATATGTTTAAAAAAATCCAGCGGAAAGATCGAATTAAACATTTTAATTCTAGCATGCAAGAGAAATTAAATCTCAAAAACACCACTACAAAAACTCATAATCAAAGTGCCGGGATCTTTTAAATGATTATGCTAAAATCTAATGCATGATTAATATAAGATCGGAAATGAAAGACCTTATTTAAGTTTAGAACTTAAATAACTTAGATCCAACTAATCTCCGAATGTCCATCGAATAGACTCTGGAGATTACTCCGTGAGGAGTCCCAACGAAGGTATGAACCCTTGGGGTATTGAATCCGAACTAAAATGCTAGCAAAAAATCTATCTCTAGATAAGTGTCTAGATTCATACCTTTATGAAAATAGAAAGGGTATTGAATCCGAACTAAATTGCTAGCAAAAAATCTATCTCTAGATAAGTCTCTAGATACCTTTATGAAAATAGAAACAAATGGATCTGTGTCTCGCAGCCGCACAGTTTGTCCGGCCTCTATGGATCGTCCACGTGAAGCCTTGGGCTGATCAACATCCGCGGGAATGCTAGCTCGCGAGGATGTCCTGTGATGGCTGAAATCAATCTTTCTCGAAAGCGATCAACCTTTTTACTTCTTCGAGAAAGGACTAGAATGTATGAGGAAGAAGAGGAGACGGGCTCTCTGATTTTCACAAAATCAGATTGCTTTATTCTTCCCTTAAGGAAGAATCCTGCTTTTTCTAGGCGTTGGAGGGAGAGGGTGATGAGGTGTTGGCGTGTGTTAAGGAACAAAATTAATATGATTGAAATCATTCCATTCCTATTCCACGCCTCCTCCTCCTCTCCTTTTATTATTTGGCGCATTAAAGGATATACCTTTCATGATACAAATAAAATCTCAAGGGATGAATCTTATCCCTTGATAAGGTCAACTCTAATCATGCGCCTCATCATAGGATCATGCCATGTGTCATGACGCCATCATTTAAAGCAATTAACCCCTTAATCAAATTAAGATAAATTCACTTATATGGCGCCTCACCCTAGATGCATGCCATGTGTCACCATGCGCCATTAATTTGATGAGATTAGATCCTAATCTAATTAGGATAAATCCTATCATATGGCGCTAGACACAAGATGATGACAAGTGTCATTTGATCCCTTACTTTAAGGGATTCATTTTAATCTGATTAGAATATTTGTAGGCGCCATTTTTAAAGCCCATGCATCCTCTTTCCTTTATGCCAACAATTGACTAAAAATAGATAAGAGCGCCATGCATCAAGGGAAAGTGATGTGTCAATTCCTTCACCAAGAAGGAAAGATGGGTTCCTAAATTGTTAGGAATTGATCTCTTTTTCAAATTTCAAACTTTTGAACTTAGAATCCTTATCAGATAAGGACCTCGGATCAAACCCAAACCAATTGGGTCAAGTCCAATCCATTTGGGTTGGGCCCAATCCGATAAGGTCAAACCCCATCATGTTCCAAATCGAATCTAATTTAATTTGGCTCAACCTAAGCTCAATCACTCAATCAAATTGAGTTAATTAGCAATCTAATTGCCAATCATTCCTCCAATAATTCTTTAATTATTTTAATGCAACTTTTGCTTAGGGTAATTTGTCAATCGATTTGACCAAATTATCTCCGGATGATTCTTAATCATCCATCAGTCACTATGATCAAGCTAGAAAACTTTTATGCATGTGACCCCATAGATTCGAACCTAAGCCAGTAGCACAGAAACAACTTTCTGTACTAATCGATGTGACCATCTAATAATTGTACCCGACGTCCGGATAGGCCGAATATATGTGAAACAATATTCTGGAATCCTGAACTATGGTTACCGTATAATTCATCCCTATGACTCCTATTACCTAAAATAACTTCAGAGTTCTGTCAACTTTGTAATCAGTGCATCCATGATGTGATTCAACTTTAGAAATTCTGTGACTCCTCACAAGGATTATCCTGGCCAAGATTTTGCTAAATTGAACACAAAGGCATTATCTCCTGTCACCAGAAGGGTCAAATTCTGTCTCGACTCACGCACCGACTTCGCAAGTACTTAATTGCACCTAGTGGCCTTCCGTCCCTGAATTAGAAATTCATCTAGTTCGGTACCAAAGTACAGTGAGTTGCTTGCTAATCACTATGGTGATCTCAGGTCTGAGGGATACTTATACCCATATCCATTCGGAATGTCTCTTGACAGTAGAGCATTCTAGAATTGGTCATGTTCAGTGAAGTGTACTCCTATACTTCATCTGTGTGATATATCAGTGTCTCTACACTTTTTGGTTAAGAGGACAACCAACGTATATGTTACACAACGATCTAATCTCGATAATGCTGTCGTCCTAGTAATAGTATATCATTTGGTCGCGAACAAGTTAAGGACTCACTGATAAATCCTTCTTTATCACAAAAGGAGTCCTAGGGACTTCATCATATAAGAGTTCATTAAAGCTGTACAATAATGAATAATGCCAAATAACACTTTATTAATTTATCAATTGATTTATAAATTCAATCATCAACATGCTGATGATTGACTTTTAGGATACAAATTCTAACAACTCCCACTTAGTCTAAAGCCAATCGGCACAGTATCGTATACCCATCTTCGACTTATATTCGTTGAACTCTTTGATGCCGAGGACTTTAGTAAATGGGTCAGCCAGATTTTCTTCTGTATCAATCTTCTGAAGATCAATGTCACCTCGTTCTATAATCTCCCAAACCAGGTGATAGTGATACAGAATATGCTTGGTCCGCTGATGTGCTTTAGGTTCCTTTGCTTGAGCTATGGCTCCAGTGTTATCACAAAATATAGGAATTGGACCATCAATGGAGAGTGCCACTCCAAGCTCGGTGATGAACTTGCGCAACCATACAGCTTTCTTGGCGGCATTAGATGCTGCGATATATTCTGCTTCGCATGTAGAATCTGCCACTGTGTGCTGCTTAGAACTCTTCCAACAGATAGCACCATCCTTAAGAGTAAAGATATAGCTTGACATGCTCTTGCTGTCATCTCGATCTGATTGAAAACTGGAATCAGTATATCCCTCAAGTTTCAAGTCAGAATCACCGTAAACAAGCCACTGGTCCTTAGTATTTCTCAAATACAAAAAGATGATTTTTACAACCTTTCAGTGGTTGCTATCTAGATCAGACTGGTATCTACTCACTACTAGTGAGTATGCCATGTATGGTCTATTGGAATCCCTCGCACGACGCAGAAAAATTCTGAACGCAGCGGAAGGCATGCGCGAGATCCCGTTCATCGCATGAACTTATTTAAAAACCGCCGTTCGTAGATAGATTAAGATTAAATACTTTTTACATCATTAGGAAGATCAGATCTTCATCTTGTGCGGGTAGATGATCACCGCAAACTGATGATCGTGGTATTTGATAAAGGTTCGCTTGAAGCCGCACACAAGTCCGGCCTCTACGGGTATCCATACGAGGCAGAGGACCGATCGAAGCCTTTGAATCTCCCCGGGGTGCTAGCTCCATTGCAGAGATAACTTTGACGGATGAAATCCTTTCTCCTTGCAGCAAACAACTCCTTGATTGCTCCCTCTAGAGGAAGAAGAATAGGAGAAAGAAGGAAGAACAAAAGGATGCAAACAATTGCAGCCTTTTGTTTGCGGTGGAAGAAGAAGGAGGATACAAGCCCACACGCCTCTCTTCCTTCCTTTGTTAATGGCTGAAACCCAAGAGGAAGAGGAGAGGAGGATGTCCACGACTCAAGGGGAAAGAAAAGGGGGGCTCACGGCTGAAAAAATCCTTGCAAAACCTAGGGTTGTGCCTCCCCTTTTATAGCATGTGGAGCTCCTAATTTTTAGGAGCTCCATCCTTATCACTTTGGAACCAAGAGGAGGGGTGTACGCCTCTCCTCTTTTCCTTGTGATTTCAGTTAAGGGAGGGGTGTACGCCCCTCCCTCCTCATGCCACATCCCGCACGCCCCCACTTAATCTAATTAAGTGGGGCGTGGGGTCTAATACCAAGGGATCCAATCCTCTTCCAAAGAGGATTGGGTGCACCTATTTCCCTTCAAATCCTAATCCAATTAGGATTTAATTGAACCATGTGATAGTCAATTTTAAAGACCACGCAATAGCACGTATCGAGTAGGATAGTGATTACGGATATCGATTCACAGGGATTGGGGTACAATTGTTTTCTTAAAAATATTTGAAAAGAGAGTTTGTGAAGACTATTGAACTAAATAATTTAAGAGAAATGCAATTAAAATTGATATGAATAAAAGAACCTAGGGCAAGAAATTCACCACTAACATACGAACAAGTATTAATTATATTTTAATTTATTCTTGGATTAACATGCAAATTGGCTACTGATAAGTGCTAAATAATGCATAAATTAATATCTTATTCATAGCACTTATTATTATTTTAATTCACATATTTTGTAAATTCAACTAAAAAATGTATTACCTTCATCATTAAATTTTAATAAATTATTCGAGTTTTACTTATTTACTGATTAAGCTTAATGAATGCAGGTCGAGTTAAACTTATTTGGGATGAGCCCTGAACCCAAATCTATTGAGCTCAAACTCTCCTGTTCACTCCTTGCTAAGTCCATCCCACGTCATCATGCAAGTCCTATCTTCCACGTAATCCACCTGATACTCAAAATAGAGCTCATTCCCAACCGTCCACGTCATCATACAAGCTTGCATGCGTGATCCTTCCTGCATCCGAATATCTCATGGCCAACCCGGATTAGCTCCAATTCCAGTGGTCTGCAAGGTGTCCACAAGTCCTCTCAGCCCCGTACGCGTCTTCTTCGCATCCAGCATCATCCTCCCAGCCATGCACATCCATTCCGTGTTCATCTTCCATGTCACCTTCTCCCAGATTCCATCGACATCGTCCGCAATCCTAATTTCCTCCCAGGCCAATTCTCATACGATTCATCTCTATCCCATGGACAGCTTCCGGATCAGCTCTCATCCTCTTCCGGATAACCTTTTTCTCCCACGAATCAATCTTCTTTCGAATCCCCTATTTTCCACGTCATTCCGGATGAACTCCATCCATCTTCCGCAATCCAGCAAGATATCCTCCCAGCCGCATCTCAGTCGGATTCCCAAGCTTCTCAGATCACATCTCCCAGTTCTCATCTCCAGGATAAGCTCTCAACAACGTCCAAGCTTATCCCCTATTCCCAGTGTTCATTTCCTCCCAACTTCCAAATCCAAACTCCATCCCATCCATGTTTGTTCCCAGCATCTTCCTTCTCCCTCGGAATCACATCCACGTTGATCATCTTCCAATTCTTCCGCTAGATCCCACGCTTATCCCGTTCGGATTGCTTCCATCTTCACGGGATAAACTTAAATCCCATCTTCCTGCTTGATCCCATGGAACATCCCGAGTCTGCCACGTCCTGCATCTTCCCCTGTTTTACGTTCAATCCCGTTCGTGTTCATCCAAGCTTCTTCCCTGCACTCACGGATCGGATCAAACTTCTTTCTGCGTGCATTCCGATATTCCCTCGCTTCAGGATCACTCCCTCCTAGCAAACCCAAGCTTTTGCATGCGCCCAACCCAAGCTTCTCAGACTTCATGGAAACAGAACAAAACAGCTCATGAATCCGAACCAGCCTTGCATCCTTATCCCACGCTCACGCTTCAACTTCCTCTTCGGTGTCCCCTGCATCCGGATCAGATCTTCTACGCATCTCGCCGTTATCTTCTCACTTGGAAGATCAAATCCTCCAGCCAATAAATGGAGGGGCGGGCGGACTGGTGAGGCTACAAAAGGAGGAGACCTCTCATCTTCGAAAAGTAAGCTTGGGCTCCCAGACGAAGTTCCCACAGAAATAGGAGGGAGAAGAAGAAGCTTGGCTCTTCGCAGGGAGTTCCCACAAGAATAAAAGGAGAGAGAGAAGACTTTGGGGCATTTCGGGAATAACTTCCCATATAAAAAAATAATGAAGTGCTAAGAGGGAGTTTTCGATGGAAGTCGCCGGAGGAAGAAAGAAAGAAGAGTTGGTCGCGATGGAAGCCTTCTCCACTGCTGCGGCTGTTCAATTCTCCATGGAAGGCTGATCTCTTCACTAGGGCTGGATGCAGCCCTAACAAAGGGCCAAGGGTTTTATATTTTTAATTTTATATTCTTGGAGTTGTATGAACTTATTGTTTTTAATGAATATCTTCTTTTATTTTATATTTAATTTCTGTGATTTTAAATATGAAGTTTATACAACTGTTCTTCATGATCATTGAAGTAAAAATAAGATAGTTCATGCTTAAGGAAGATGCGATGTGCTGCCACCTTAGATTAGGGTAGATATTTCATGCTAACTAAAGATGGATTATGCCTAAATTACTTTTGTGAAATTTTATTCGAATGCTTATTAGGCTTGTAGCCAATTTGCATAATGATCCAAGAATGAAATACATAACAAATAACCCTTGTTCCGATGTTAGTGGTGAATTCCTTGCCCTAGGTTCTCTCAACTGATATCCTTTTAATTATATTTTTTTATTAAATTTCTTAGTTTAATTTTCTTCACAATTTTTTTTTTAAAATATTTTTTTAAGAAAACAACTGTACCCCAATCCCTGTAGATCGATACCCGTAATCACTATTCTACTAGATACGTGCTATTGCGTGGTCTTTAAAGTTGACTATCAATTTTTGGCGCCGTTGCCGGAGATTGCTAGCATAGTTGTTTTTCTTTTATCTTAAAAAAAACTCTTTTTTAAAAAAAATATGTATATATATCTAAAATAAAATAAAAATATTTTCTATTTTTACTTTACTTATCTCCTTTTTCTCTCTTACTAATTCTTGATTTTCCTCTTTGCATTATTTGATCAGAAATCGAAGAAGAAATTTGGGACGATCAAAAGGGAACTACTGGAAAAAAAATGCTGTAGAGGTTTGCTTTAAAAAAAAATTTGCTGGGAAAAATTCCTTTGGTAACCTCTAAACCTTTCTTATTTAAATTGATTTCCAGTTTGCTTAAAATATTGTGGTGATTGTTTGATTTTAATTTCAGTAAAAGTGTGAATGCATGTCTGATACACATACACCAATTAATCCGCATACAGTAAGGGCAATCACCCCAACAAGATAAGAACTGGATTTTATTACCAGATTCTTGCCCAAGTTAGGTGAACCAATTCGCACATAGCTATCACTTTAATTAAAATCAATTAGACGTTGGCTCCTAGGGACATTCGAGCTCAATAGGACGAAGATCACCGAAAGTTGCACCAATTTCGCTCTGTGGCTCAGTTGATGTCTAGGCAAGCTTTGTCCCAAGGGAGACAGTTCATCTGTTCGAGGTAAGTGATTTTTAAGTGGGACCTTTGCAACACATCGTGACCCTTCCACTTACCTGGGAGCTTACCTGGTCAACTCAGTTCATTAGACCGGATTGGAGGCTTAGGTGCCCTCTTCAAACCAGTTAGGAGCTGTCTAGTAATTTTAGGATAAATACAAGGATTTGATGTGTTTTTCCTTTAATGCATGCTTGACTGTACTTGACTGATCCAACAAGCTTTAGTGTATGCTAGGGTGTTGTTCCATATCTCCTGAATTAGTACCTTTTGATTCTAAAATAGAGCGTTCTATTAGGGCCCTTCGAGCCAAAATCCGCACCTATAGAACCATAGAATCTGCTCCACCTATCGAGATGGCTGAAGAACAACCCAAACTGCTAAAGGAGTACTTCACTCCTTCCATTTATATCTCTCCATCCTGTATTCGATTACCTGATACCACTGTTGCTGTACAATTTGAAATTAAGTCTAGTGTCATTCAAATGCTTCCCTCTTTTTATGGACTTAACAATGAAGACCCATACAAATATTTAGATGAGTTTCTTGAGATCTGCAGCACTGTCAAAATTCAGAACTTCACTGATGATGCTCTGAAACTTAGGTTGTTCCCTTTTTCCCTTAAGGATAGAGATAAGCAGTGGCTCCATTCATTGGAAGCTAATTCCATTCTTTCATAGGCCCAAATGCAATATGAATTTATAAAAAAATATTTTTTCATAGGAAGAACAAACCAATTTAGGCGTGCTATCACGAGCTTCTCCCAATCTGACGGAGAAGAATTTCATGAAACTTGGGAAAAATTTAGAGATTTACTCCGAAAATGCCCGCATCATCAAATACCTAAATGGTAGCTAGTGCAATGTTTCTATGACGGATTGACTGAACAAAATCGTTAGATGATCGATGCCGCATGCGGGGGAACTTTCATGCTTAAAAGTGACCATGAGGCATGGCAATTGTTTGAAAACCTTAATGAAAATTTCATTCACCATGCTTCCTCCGCTCATCAAGCACCCCCGAGTTCTCAAAGAAAAGGAACCATATATGAAGTTAGCTAGTCCATAGGTCTATCTGACAAAGTAGATGCACTATCCCGCAAGTTGGACCAGCTAATGTCTAGAGAACAGCTTCCAAACTTTCCCCAAGCACAAGTTTGTGCTCTTTGTTCTAGCCCGTCTCACCCTATTCATGAATGCCCTTCGGCAGCTCAATTTTCTGAATTTGTGCAAGAACAAGTTAATGCTGCCCAAGCACAATCCCGACGGGGTAATGATCCGTATTCTAACACTTATAACCCGGGGTGGCGCAACCATTCAAATTTCTCTTGAAAGCAGCAGACTTTCAATACGTCCCAGCCTTATTCCCAAAACTTCCAACCGTTCCAGAATGTTCATCCGAACCGTCCTCCTACTCACTATTCACAATTTCAACATGTCCCTCCTCCGGCACCCCAAAGAGATGTGGCTTTTGAGCAAAAAATTTTGACTGCCCTTCAAGGACTCGAAGCCAATACACAATTGTTGCACTCCCATACCCAGTCTATTGCCAAATTAGAAACCCAGCTAGGGCAGCTAGCAAGTGCACTAAATAAAAGAGAGGAAGGCAAGCTTCCAAGTCAACCGGTGAGTAACCCGAGAGGGCAGTACATGGCTCAAGAGACTCACCCGAATGATGTTCACCATGAATAAGCTAATGCCATGACTACCTTAAGAAGTGGACGTGTAGTGGACAATAAAGTTGGAGAAAAAGAACATAAGGAAAATGAAGATAGGAGTATGACTATGCCTAAAGAGATCCCAAACTCCTCTATGTCGCCATCAAACCCAGTATCAACCATACCTTTTACACCGAAGGCTCCTTTCCCTCAGTGTCTGAATGCACCTTCTTTCTTTAGCAAGAAAGGAACTTCGTTGGAAGAAATAATGGAGGTATTCAAACAAGTCAAAATCAACCTCCCTCTCCTTGATGCCATAAAACAAGTTCTATCGTATGCCAAATTTCTCAAAGACCTTTGTACCCAGAAACGAAAATCTAGGACATATGTGCCTAAAAAGGTCTTCCTAACTGAACAAGTGAGCTCCATCCTCCAGCACAAAATCCCTCCTAAGTTCAAGGATCCTGGTGCACCTACCATCTCTTGTGATCTAAGGTGGCAGCACATCGCATCTTTCTTAAGCATGAACTATCTTATTTTTACTTCAATGATCATGAAGAACAGTTGTATAAACTTCATATTTAAAATCACAGAAATTAAACATGAAATAAAAGAAGATATTCATTAAAAACAATAAGTTCATACAACTCCAAGAATATAAAATTAAAAATATAAAACCCTTGGCCCTTTGTTAGTGGTGAATTTCTTGCCCTAGGTTCTCTCAACTAATATCCTTTTAATTGCATTTTTTTTATTAAATTTCTTAGTTTAATTTTCTTCACAAACTTTTTCTTTTAAATATTTTTTTTAAAGAAAACAACTGTACCCCAATCCCTGTAGATCAATACCCGTAATTGCTATTCTACTAGATACGTGCTATTGCGTGGTTTTTAAAGTTGACTATCAATTTTTGGTGCCGTTACCGGGGATCAATGGAATTGTCTCCTCCCAAACTTGAGTTAAAGCCACTTCCGGTAACCCTTAAGTATGCGTTTCTAGGACCCAAAGATATCCTACCTGTAATCATCACGGCTGACCTGTCTGACAAACAGGAGAGTCAACTTTTGAGTGTACTCGGAGAACACAAACATGCAATTGGATGGTCCGTAACTGATCTGAAGGGGATTGACCCATCCATTTGCATGCATCGCATTCACCTAGAAGAAGATGCAAAACCGACCCGTGAAATGCAAAGGAGACCCAACCCTAACATGAAAGAGGTGGTCAAGAAAGAAGTAGTAAAGTTGCTAGATGCCGAAATCATTTACCCTATCTCTGATAGCAACTAGGTGAGTCCGACTCAAGTAGTACCAAAGAAGTCGGGCATTACTGTGGTTGAAATGCAGAAGGAGAGTTGATGCCCACATGCACGACCACTAGCTGGTGTGTTTGCATTGACTACAGGAAGTTAAACTCCATGACTAGTTGATGCCTCTTCCGCTGCCATCTGAATTTTTTTAAATTTTCTGCGGCATGGGCGGGTTCTAACAGTGGTATCAGAGCCTAAGCATCGTAGATTAAGGTAAGGATTAATTATCTAAAGGCATCTTAGATCTGAAAATTGAAAGATTATGAATTCTGAAAAATTTCTGCATGCAGATTTTTCAGGGTTGCTGAATTTTTGCATGCTGATTTTTATGTGATAAAATAATGATTCTAATTGCATTGTTAATGAGATTACAAAGTTTAGAATCATGATTAGCATGATCAGCAACCTATGTCATAACATAATCAATTAAGTTTCAGATCTGAAAAGTATAATTGCTGCATGTGGTGATGATCATAGGATTCAAACCCTTTTGGTATCAAATGTAATGACCTGCGATGTGATCTGTAATGTCATGTAATTTTTCAGATGCTTGCATGCATCTTATTTGATATTTTGAGAGGCCTGTGTGCCTCCTAAAAGGGGATGTAATTTATTATTATTTTTATTTTATATCTGGTTGTATTTTTGTGATGTGATGTGCGTCAACGATCAAGTCAAAGATAGTGCATGAGATGAACGGCGATCTGAGCGGTTGATGGCGATTGGATCAAGAGTTGATCAAGGATCGAATCAAGGAGGCTTGGAACCAATTCAAGAGTTGAAGACCAGTTGATCGATTGACGTGCATGTGCTTGTAATATGATCTAATTAGAATCCATGATCATCACCTATTTAAAGTTTAGCTTTATTTATTGTTGCGATTATAACTGCCTGCGATGTGTCGTTTGCATGTGATGTGAATGAGAGCGGGGTAGATAGGTATACATATGATGTAGCAAACCCAATTGAGACCTAAACTAAAACCTCCTCAATCAAGTCGAGAGTGAACCAACATGAGCGAGTCATATTAGATTAATTGATCTAATTGGTGTCTAGGAAAGCATTAAAGGTGGTTACTTAATTAGGACCTTACTCTCTGAGTAAGGGGAGCCTCCCACCTGCTTACCTGGCCAATTGTTCGATTACCTCTTATGAAGAGCTCAAGTTGCAAACACTACGACCTGATTAACCGATATTAAGTCCATAGGTCTTCCACCGTAGTAGAGCTGCTAAGGTCTTTCTGATGTTGATTTGTCTCGGTGGGACACAGTGGGGAAGTTGCATCGGAGGGTTGGACCTCTCTATAGACATGAGATGTTGTAGGGTAAAGGTGGGGTTGGGCACCAATAACTGTTAGGTGAGGACCCAATGCCGACTTTATTTCTACGGTTATACGGTGGGTCTGACTTAACTAAGGAATGGGACCAATAACTGTTAGGTGAGGTCTTTATGACTTAGAGACCAAGTAGCACTGCAACATGCTTAAGAAGCATTGTACAAGAGTTGTACACTCATCTGTTTATGTGTCACCAATAACTGTTAGGTGAGGTGGCATGTAAATCGGTGGGACCGCAGTACCCACTAGAAACCCTAGTCGTGTAGTATTTCCGATTTCCTACCAGGGGAGTGTGAGAAATTCGAGAAAATAGTGGGAGGTACATTTGTTCTAAAAGACCCTAGAACAAATTAAGATCAAGTACAAAATTCTAACTAGAATCTTTACTCTTTGAGGATTATAATGTCAGCTTCTAGACTTTTAACTCATATCCTATAGAACAAACGTTTGACCAAATCCAATTATAAAGACTGGCTTAGCAAATATTCAAAATAGTTTTGAATTGTGAGAAATTAGCGTATGTGCTAGACCATGGAATCCCCGTATTACCAATCTGTCCGATCACTGATCAGCGTAAGACGCATGCTAAGTGGACGAACGATGAAAATTAAGTTAGGTGCTACATAATGGCATCCATGTCCAATAAATTATAATGCCAGCATGAGAACATGAAGATTGCCAAGGACACATTAAATCACCTGCAAGAGTTGTATATTGATCAGAGTCACGCAGCTTGGTTTGAATGTCCAAGAGGCTCTTCAAGGCCAAGATGCGCGATGGGCAGTCTGTCCATGATCATGGTTTGACCATGATAAAGGACTTAGAGAAGCTTGAGAAGCTCGGCATGACCATGCACAAAGAATTGCAAACGGATTTTGTTGCCCAGATAGACAACCCAAGAGGGGGGGTGAATTGGGTTTTAAAATAATTATTACAATTATTTGATTTGTGAAATACTAATTAACACTTTTTGCAAGTTGATTAATTAGATGCTATGTGCTGTGAATGAAATGAAAGTAAGAGAAAGACACAAGCAATCACAAACACAATGATTTTATAGTGGTTCGGAGCTAACCCTTGCTCCTACGTCCACTCCCCAAGCCTCACTTGGGAATTCACTATAACCCCTCGGATTACAGCCGGTTGTTTTACAAGCTCACAACCCAACTTGTTGTTTTACGAGGTCACAACGAACTCGGTCGGTTTTCCCAGGCTCACCGACTAGAACCACCCGATTGTTTTCCCGGGATCACAATCGAACCCTCACACGTTGGTTTCAACCTAGGCTCACCAACAAACCTTTACACCCTTGATTCAATTCCCTGATTGAATCAAGTAAGAACCAAATGGAAAGAAAGAACAAATAGAAAAAGTACAGCTTCTAGGAAAGCAGATATTCAGCAATATAAACAATAGAGAAGTTAAGAGCCCTCAAACTATTTTATGACGATGTAGAGGAGGGCTTCTTGAACTCTGGGTCTCCTCTTGAATGACTTGAAGACTTGAAGGCAGAAGGAGACTTCTTTAATGCTGGGAAGAGTTGGTTGAATGGAGTTAATAGCCCTCTTCCTTCTTTTCCGTTAAAAATCCGTTTGCAGATGATAGATTCTTGTTTTCTTTGAGTGGAATATCACTTCTCTGCCTTGCTACAGTCCTCTGTGGCTATTTAAGCCATTCCCCACGGAAACTAGCCGTTAGACACACTTTACTAGCCGTTCTGCACATTCTGCACATCCTGACAATGTGTTCGTTGGGATCGGAGTCGACTCGCGCGATCTGGAGTCGACTCGGCTGTAGCAGGAGTCGACTCATGCTTTTCTGGAGTCGGCTCGGCAACTGTTCCAGATTTGAATTAAAGTGGTCTTCTCGACTGGGAGTCGACTCGACTTAACCCGGAGTCGACTCGCCAAAATCTGGAGCTGACCTGGCACTTTTGGAGTCGGCTCATCCCATGGAATCCATAGAGCCATTCTTCAACTTGGCTCACTCGAGTCGACTCGGAAATTCTGGGAGTCAACTCGGCGCTCAGAGCCCGAACTCCCGATCTTCTGTCTTTTGGCTCGTGCAGTCTTGGAGTCGACTCGAACTGTTCCGGAGTCGACTCGGCTCTCAGTATCCGAAAAACAGTCTTCTGTCTTTTTTGGAGTAGCGCTGCCTTGCAGTCGACTCGAACTGTCTTGGAGTCGACTCGCGTCTCAGAGACAAAAACACTGTCTTCTGTCTTTTGGAGTAGTGCTGTCTCGGAGTCGACTCGCGCTTTGTGGAAGTCGACTCGGCTCTCAGTGTCCGAAAACTGCTCTCTGACTTTTGCCTTGTATAACACTGAGAGTCGACTCTTGCTTTCTTTGGAGTCGACCTGCCAACCATCGGAGTCGACTCGCGTTCCTCAGGAGTCGACTCGGCTCTCAGGGTCGAAAATTGCTCTCTGACTTTTTATCTGTAACTCCCTGGAGTCGACTCATACTACTTCGGAGTCGACTCGCCAAACATCGGAGTCGACTCGCGCTCTTCAGGAGTCGACTCGCTGACAGGTTTTGAGTTGGGTCTTTCTGTTCGTCTGTCTGTTCTCAGTCGGAGTCGACTCGTAATATTCCGGAGTCGACTCGAGCCTGTGCCAATGCTTCTGATACGCTTGGAGTCGACTCGTAATATCCCGGAGTCGACTCGAGTCTTAGGCTTTGGTTCAAATTGACTTCTTAACTTATCCAAAATGTCTTGAACCAAATCTAGAGACACTTAACCATAAATTCACAAGATTTTCACGGAAACACTCGATTGAATTCATTAGTAAACAAAAGATATACTCAAATGCTTTGAGCTCATCAAAATCAAATAGGGTTATAATCAATCACTCCACAATCTCCCCCTTTTTGATGATGACAAAACATTGAGTATACGTAAAGTGAATTGCACAACAAACAAGGAAATTTATAATAAAATTTTTGAAATGAATTCAAGTGTCTGGTTATTTAATTTATCCAGAATTGAAAGGTGTGAAACAATAAATTTTGAAGTTAAAGCTCCTCCTTTCATTTGGAATCATATAAGCCTTCATGTTATGCAATCAATTGTTTGGCTTATATATATTTAATGATTTTGCTTTCTTAAAAATTCAGATTCTCCCCCTCAACATATGCATTCAACTTTGTTTTGATTCTCTGAATTTTCTTTTAGTGCATTGAAGCTTTTGAACTTAAATTTTTGATTTTTTTTGGAGGAAAAATCTGCCAATTTGTTCTTGAGTAGGATTCAACTAATCTCCGAATATCCCTTGAATAGATTCTGGAGATTACTCCATTATGAGCCCCAACAGAGAGATAATGAGCCTCGAGGTATTGAATCCACTAAGAACAAATTATTGTGTGTTTTAAAAGTTTTTCTTTTTATTGATTTTCATGTATTCCTTTTTCCTTTTACATATCTATTAAATATATTCTCCCCCTTTTTGTCATCGTATCAAAAAGGAAGTGAGTTGAACACACAAGCAAGTAGAGATCAATATGCACAATTTTGAAGAAATTTGTCTACTCATTGTATTGATGTATATGTAAGTACATTTGTGAATACAATAGCAGTAAATACATGTCAAAGTAAACATAATCAGCTAGGGCTTCCTCGAGGATGTGGCTCCTCCCCTCAGTCTGTTTTGCTCCATGAGGAGACTGACCCCGTCCGTGACATTCCCTAGCTGGGTGATAATGGCCGAGGTGGCCCTGCTGTGTGTCGTGGAGAGCTCGGTCAGAGTCTCCTGAAGTGTGTCCAGCTTGGCGATCAGCACATTCGCCAAGCGCTCGGCCCCCTGACTAGTAGTCCCCATATTGTGTCGGATGTCATCTCGCATCTTTCGTGTGTTGCTTGTGACATCGCTCATGTTGGAGAACTGGGCTTGTATCAGGCTCCTGACGTTGAAGATCTCCTCCCTCAGATGAGCCGTCATCTCGGTCACGGCTGATAGGGAGGGAACCAACGCAGAAGAGGGGACAGGTGCTGGACCTCTGAGCTCCCTCAGAAGATCGTCCCGAAGATCTCTAACAATCTCCTGCCGCAACTCCCGGAGCTTCTCAGGAGAAATCCGAACCTCCATCGGCTGAGTGGGTGGAGCTGAGGAGGAGGGTCCGGCTGAGGTGGTGGGAGCTGAGGTGGAGGGAAAGGTGGGGAAGTCTGAATCAGGGTCAGGACTGGGGGAATGTCTGGTAGTAGGTGTGGAGGAAGATGGTTTCCTGACCCAGGTTCCCTCTACCTTATGAAATCCCATCCTGTGTAGGGTTCCCTCACCCATGCGATCTGTCCATCGCAATGCGCGAGAGGGTTCTCCCTCAGGAATTGGGATCCCGGACTCCCTAAAGATCAGGATGTACATCATCCCATAAGGAAGGGTGAGCCTAGGTCTATCTAGTGGCTCACATAGGTATCTGTAAATGAGTTTGGGGAAGTTAATTGGAGTGTCCTGAAGGATGTAGAACATAAGGGCTAGGTCCCTCTCAGATACAAAGTCAAATCGGCCAGTCTTAGGGAAAAGGGTCCTAGAGATGATGCTCAAGAGGAGCCGCATTTCCACTGACAGTGAACTAGCGGACACCTCATCGAGTGGGGACTGGGGTGGACTCCCTAAAATGGCCGTAAGGGCCTCAGTCTTATCCTCAGGATGAGTAGGAGATACCCCGACTTGGGGAAGATGGAGGATTTGAGCTATGAAATCCTCCGAAACAAATAATGGGACACCCGCTACGGTTTCCTCTATCCCCCCATTGCCCCTATGCACTGTTCCATAAAACTCCCTAACTAGACCTGGGTATGTGGGGAGATCTAAGGAACAAAAGAACTCTAAACCTTGGGCCCTCAACCTCTCTCCTATGGTGAAGCCCTCCCGGGAGAGATAGTCGAAGTTGACGTATCTCCCGGTGGAGACCGCCTTCCCGGCGCACGGTCGCGAGGGAACCGGCCTCGGCGGGGAACGAACCGGAGGTTGTGGCCTCACGGGATCGTTCCGAGCTTTGGACCGTCGCTCGGCACCGGTCGCGGGTTGGGGCCTCTTCCGGCTTGGGACAATGGTTTTCCGAGGCATTCTTGACCTAGGGAAGGGGAATGTAACCTAAGGGACGGAAGAGGGTCAACGTAAAAGCCCTAAGGATGGTCGGAGACGACGTAGGAGACAGCTCTAGGGTTTGTGAACAGTGGCGGCGGTGAATAGAAGTTTTGATTAAACGCTTGGATTAGGGTTAAAAACCCGGATCCCGACCGCGAGTCGACTCCTGTAAGTCTCGAGTCGACTCGACCTCGAGTCGACTCCAAAATATGCGCGAGTCGACTCCTCCTATGCTGTCATCGACCTCGAGTCGACTCCCGTCTATGTGCGAGTCGACTCTCCTTATGAGCCGACTCTGAAACTTACTCGAGTCGACTCGAATTCTGGCACGCACCTAAAAATCATGCTATTTTCGTACCAACCAAGGGACAATCACTAAGTTATGAACTGATTTGATGATTATAGATGAGAAACTCCATATTTAACACAATCTAATCATCAAAATCAATGAAATAAAGGAGAACATCACTAGGATGGATCAATCACTCCTAATCCTCTCCTAAGCACACTAAATCTCTCTTCACTCAAGGGTTTTGTGAAGATATCAGCTAATTGATCATCAGTGCAAACAAATTGAAGTGTCACATCACCATTCAGTACATGATCTCTTATGAAGTGATGTCTTATCTCAATATGTTTAGTTCTTGAATGCTGAATTGGATTTTTAGTTAGATTAATGGCACTTGTATTATCGCAATTAATGGGAATTTTATCTTGCTTAATTCCATAATCTTCCAATTGTTGTTTGATCCACATGATTTGAGCACAACAACTCCCGGCAGCTACATACTCAGCTTCAGCAGTAGATAATGCAACCGAGTTTTGTTTCTTGCTAAACCATGAGATTAAGTTTTCTCCTAGGAATTGACATGACCCGCTGGTGCTTTTTCTATCAAGTTTACATCCAGCAAAGTCTGAATCTGTGTATCCTATTAAGTTCAGGCTAGATTCTTTAGAATACCATAATCCTATATTCTTAGTTCCTATTAGGTATTTAAAGATTCTCTTGACTGCAATTAGATGAGATTCCTTAGGATTAGACTGATATCTAGCACACATGCAAACACTAAACATGATATCAGGTCTACTTGCAGTAAGATACAATAAAGATCCTATCATACCTCTATATAGTTTCTGATCTACAGATTTACCTGATTCATCTTGGTCTAATTTGCATGATGAGCTCATGGGGGTGCTGATTGACTTGTTCCCCTCCATATCAAACTTCTTAAGCATCTCCTTGATGTATTTGGCTTGATTGATGAAGATGCCTTCTTCAGATTGCTTGATTTGAAGCCCGAGGAAATAGTTCAGCTCTCCCATCATGCTCATCTCAAATTCACTCTGCATCAAGTTAGCAAATTCTTCGCAGAGGCGATTGTTAGTAGCACCGAAAATAATATCATCAACATAAATCTGTACTAATAACATATCTTTGTTTTGCTTTTTCAAAAATAGTGTTGTATCTACATTACCCCTAGAGAATTCATGATCTAGTAGAAATTTGCTAAGCCTCTCATACCATGCTCTAGGTGCTTGTTTCAAACCATAAAGTGCTTTGTTCAATTTATATACATGATTAGGGTATTGATGATTTTCAAAACCAGGAGGTTGTTCTACATATACCTCCTCATTAATATACCCATTTAAAAATGCACTTTTTACATCCATTTGAAATAATTTGAAGTCCTTAGAGCATGCAAATGCTAGTAGAAGTCTAATTGCCTCAAGTCTAGCTACAGGAGCAAAGGTTTCATCAAAATCTATACCTTCTTCTTGATTATAACCCTTTGCTACTGGTCTAGCCTTATTCCTTATTACTATTCCATTTTCATCAAGTTTGTTTTTGTATATCCATTTGGTACCTATGATTGAATATTCAGGAGGTCTTTCAACTAGATTCCATACCTTGTTTCTAGTAAATTGGTTTAATTCTTCTTGCATTGCATTTATCCAATTTACATCTTTTTCAGCTTCTTCTATGTGTTTGGGCTCAAAATGTGAAACGAAAGCTAGATGATTGTTTAAGTTTCTAAGTGATGCTCTAGTTCTAACAGGTTGAGATGGATCATCTAGAATTAATTCCTTAGGATGCCCGTGAGCAAACCTCCAAGCCTTGGTCAGCCCATGATCCACAATAGCCTCTTGGCTTGATGATGCATCTCCAATTAATTTTTGATTATTATCTTGTAATGTCATCTCATCAATCTTTTCTTCAAGAATTTCCGTATCATCATCAAAATTAACTTTCCGTATCATCATCAAAATTAACTCTCTTCAAGAATTTCTCTTGACTGCAATTAGATGAGATTCCTTAGGATTAGACTGATATCTAGCACACATGCATACACTAAACATGATATCAGGTCTACTTGCAGTGAGATACAATAAAGATCCTATCATACCTCTATATAACTTTTGATCTACAGATTTACCTGATTCATCTTGGTCTAATTTGCATGATGAGCTCATGGGTGTGCTGATTGACTTGTTTCCCTCCATATCAAACTTCTTAAGCATCTCCTTGATGTATTTGGCTTGATTGATGAAGATGCCTTCTTCAGATTGTTTGATTTGAAGCCCGAGGAAATAGTTCAGCTCTCCCATCATGCTCATCTCAAACTCACTCTGCATCAAGTCAGCAAATTCTTCGCAGAGGCGATTGTTAGTAGCACCGAAAATAATATCATCAACATAAATTTGCACTAATAACATATCTTTGTTTTTCTTCTTTAGAAACAATGTTGTATCTACATTTCCCCTAGAGAACTCATGTTCTAGTAAGAATTTGCTAAGCCTTTCATACCATGCTCTAGGTGCTTGTTTCAAACCATAAAGTGCTTTGTTCAGTTTATACACATGATTAGGGTATTGATGATTTTCAAAACCAGGAGGTTGTTCTACATACACCTCCTCATTAATATACCCATTTAAAAATGCACTTTTTACATCCATTTGAAATAATTTGAAATCCTTAGAGCATGCAAATGCTAATAATAATCTAATTGCCTCTAGTCTAGCTACAGGAGCAAAGGTTTCATCAAAATCTATACCTTCTTCTTGATTATACCCTGTGGAGTGATTGATTAAAACCCCGTTTAATTTTGATGAGCTCAAAGCATTTGAGTATATCTTGTGATTACTAATGAATTCAATGGAGTGTTTCAGTGAAAATCCTGCTCAAGTGTTTCTAGACTTGGTTCATAGTATTTTGGATAAGTTAAGAAGTCTGCTGAACCAATGTCTGAGACTCGAGTTGACTCCCTGTTAGATGTATGCCCTAGAAGCCAATTTGGCTGACACATTGTTGATTCTAGGGACATAATTTTGTACTTGACTATTTATTATTGAATAAATAAAAGGCATCTTTTTCATTCATATTGTTTATGTGTCTATGAATCGTCCAAGAAATTAATAAGATGATGATACATATTCTCAAGAGTTGAGAATTTGAGCCATGTATCATTGGTGATTAATTTCTAAATGCTCCTGATCAAAGGATCATCACGAGGACGGTGATCGATCCGATCAGTGCACAGATCACTCTCCTTCTGGATGGACGAGACTTGAGTCCACAGTGTAGGGACACTGAAGTGATAGTGCAGGTGCTTGTTAGAGAACAAGGGTACTGAGCGTGACCAATACAAGAAGTCACTTGGATGTCTATCCACTCGTCAGTGACTTGCTTGATGTTGCAGTAGTGTGACTGGTCCTTTGACCTGCGGTGCTTCGGCTACTCACAGTGAGGTTATTGTAGTTTGACTGCACACATACATGGTCTCTAGCCATATGGGTCCATGCAGTGTAGATTGGCTGCAGTAAGTTCACTGTAGGAGTAGGGTATGCACCTATATGGAATCTATCGACCTTGATAGATAAGGAGAGATCCTATGTGATTTATAAGACTGAGTTCGTAAGACCTCGGCCGGGGCAGTATACACAGTGGAGAAAGAGTTTTTCACTATCGAACTCGAGTCAAATAAATCTTGACATATGACAGACGATGGGGTTTGACGAGTTGTCCATGACCTCCGTCCTGTAGGGATCCACGATAGTAGGACTGTATCACATGTTAACTGCACCTAGAGGTTCATCATTCCATTCTGCTGGGTAGCCACTACATGCTGCTAGGTGTCACTGGTGGATGGTGGGACTTATAGGGATTATCTTGATGATCGATAAACCCTAATGAGTTGAGTTGGAATCGTTCCAACCCATTGAAAGGAGTTTTCAATGATATAGTGATAGAGATCACAATATATCTCACTACCAGTCAGAATAGAACCTATGGGGTCACACACACTAGAAGTATTGACCGATCCGATGGTTGAAATCGTGATTAGGAATCACAAGAAATCAATTTGATTGATAAGAAGTTGAAGAAGGAAAAAGGAATTAATTAATTGGACTTGAAACAAGAATCCTACTTCGGGTAGGATAACTAGAGTTCTAATTGGATTAGGACTGGGATTCCTACTTGGAATAGGATTCCTCAATCCTAATGAGATTAGGAGTTTTGAATTAAAAATTGGATTCCTACTTGGAGTAGGATTCCTAGAAATCCTAATTGGATTAGGACTTCGGATTCAAGTAGAGTCCTAATTGGATCAGGACTAAAATTAAACAAATCCTAATTGGATTAGGATTCCTTAAGTCCAAATTAATTATTAATCTAATGAATCAACATGACTCCTAATTGGATTAGGATTGAAGAGTTCAATTGAGTCATGGTTCATTCAAGTCCTAATTGGATTAGGACTAGTATAGATTGAACCCAATTTGGCCAATCCTAATTAGATTAGGATTAAACCATGAGAGAGGCACCTAATCCTCTTTGGAAGAGGATTAGGTTAACCAAGTAAGAGGGGCATCAGCCCCTCTCATCTTGGATGGTGCGGATTGAAGGAGAGAGAGGGGCCGGCGCACCCCCCTTTCTTTCTTTGGAAAACCATCTAGGGCTCCTACTTTGGAGGAGCCCTTGATGGCTATAAGAAGCACCATGAGGCCGGCGCCCTAGGTATTGGAGCCCTCTTCCCTTGTGCCGTGGCCACCCTCTTCCTCCCTCCTAGTTGCAGCCGCAAGCAAGAAAGAAGGAACCTCCAAGTGTTGGCGGCCTCCTCCTCTTCCTTTTCTTCATCCTGCGCAAGCAACAGAAAGAAGGCTGTGCAGGGGTTCATCTACTTCCTCTTCTTCATCCTTCTTCTTCCTCTTCTCAAGCACTTTCAAGAGTTGAAAGAAAGAGAAGAGATCAGCCATCAAAGGAGTCTTTGCAAGGGAGCTAGCACCCCGGGAAGACAAGAAAGCTTTGATCGGTTCTCTACTTCGTGTGGATACCCGTAGAGGCCGGACGTTTGAACGGCTTCAAACGAACCCTCTTCCAAAACCACGAATTCAGATTCGCGGTGATCATCTACCCGCGCAAGGTGAAGATTTGATCTTCCTATTAGTTCTAAAAGTTTTAATTCTTACCTAATTACGAAAGGTCTCGAAACAAGCGTTCATGCGATGAACGTCGAACCCGTGCATGCCGATTCCGCTGCCATCTGAAAAATTTTTTGAAATAACAGCGGCGTGGGCGGGTTCCCAACAGTGGTATCAGAGCCTAGGCTTCGTAGATTAAGGTAAGAATTAAATATCTAAAGGCATATTAGATCTGAAAATTAAATGATCATGCATGCTGAAAAATTCTGCATGCAGATTTTTTCAGGGGTGCTGATTTTTTACATGCTGATTTTTATGTGATAAAAAGATGATTCTAATTGCATTGTTAATGGGATTACAAAGTTTAGAATCATGATTAGCATGATCAGCGACCTATGTCATGATATAATCAGTTAGTTTTCAGATCTGAAATTATAATTGTAGCATACGGTGATGATCATAGGATTCAACCCCTTTTGGTATCAAATGTAATGACCTGCGATGTGATCTGCGATGTCATGTAATTTTTCAGATGCTTGCATGCATCTTATTTGATGTTTTGAGAGGCCTGCGTGCCTCCTAAAAGGAGATGTAAATTATTTTTATTTTTATTTTACATCTGGTTGTATTTCTGTGATGTGATGTACATCAACGATCAAGTCGAAGACGATGCATGAGATGAACAGGGGTCTAAGCGGTTGATGGCGATGGGATCAAGAGTTGATCAAGGATCGAATCAAGGAAGCTTGGATCCAATTCAAGAGTTGAAGACCACTTGATCGATTGATGTGCATGTGCTTGTAATACGACCTAATTAGAATCCATGATCATCACCTAGTTAAAGTTTAGCTTTAATTTGATGCCGCGATTATAACTGCCTGCAATGCGCCGTTTGCATGTGATGTGAATGAGAGTCGGGTAGATAGGTCTACATGTGATGTAGCAAACCCAATTGAGACCTAAATCAAAACCTCCTCAATCAAGTCGAGAGTGAACCGACATGAGCAAGTCATATTAGATTAATTGATCTAATTGGTGTCTAGGAAAGCATGAAAGGTGGTTACTTAATTAGGACCTTACTCTCTGAGTAAGGGGAGCCTCCCACCTGCTTACCTGGCCAATTGTTCGATTACCTCTTATGAAAGGCTCAAGTTGCAAACACTAAGACCTGATTAACCAATATTAAGTCAATAGGTCTTCCACTGTAGTAGAGCTGCTAAGGCCTTTCTGATGTTGACTTGTCTCGGCTGGATACAGTGGTCAAGTTGCATTGGGGGGCTGGACCTCTCTATAGACATGAGATGTTGTAGGGTAAAGGTGGGGTTGGGCACCAATAACTGTTAGGTGAGGACCCAATGACGACTTTATTCCTACGGTTATACAGTGGGTCTGACTTAACTAAGAAATGGGACCAATAACTGTTAGGTGAGGTCTTCATGGCTTAGAGACCAAGTTGCACTGCAACATGCTTGAGAAGCATTGTACAAGAGTTGTACACTCATCCATCTATGTGTCACCAATAACTGTTAGGTGAGGTGGCATGTGAATTGGTGGGACCGCAATACCCACTAGAAACCCTAGTCGTGTGGGATTTCCGTTTTCCTACCAGGGGAGTGTGAGGAATTCGAGAAAATAGTGGGAGTCACATTTGTTCTAAAAGACCTTAGGACAGATTAGGATCAAGTACAAAAGTCTAACTAGAATCTTTACTCTCTGCAGATACAATGTCGGCTTCAAACCCTTTGACCCGTATTCTTGAGACCAACCGACTGACCGGAACCAATTACAAGGACTGGCTTAGAAATCTCAAAATAGTTTTGGACTGTGAGAAGATAGGCTATATACTCGATTCAGATATCCCCACATTACCAGCACGTCCCACTGATGTTCAGCGTGAGATGCATAAAAAGTGGTTGGACGATGACATTAGAGTAAAATGCTATATGATGGCATCTATGTCTAATGAACTCCAATGCCAGCATGAAAATATAAAGACTGCTAGGGACATATTGGCACACCTACAAGAGTTGTATGGTGAGCAGAGTCGCACAGCTCGTTTTGAAGTGTCCAAGAGGCTTTTCAAAGCGAAGATGCGCGAAGGGCAGTCTGTCCATGATCACGGTCTGACCATGATTAAGGACCTAGAGGAGCTTGAGAAGCTCGGTATGGACATGCACAAGGAATTGCAAGTGGATTTGATCCTACAGTCACTTCCTGATTCATTTGGTCAGTTTATAGTAAACTACCACATGAATAAGATTGAATGCACTAAGACTGAACTAATCAACATGTTGGTAACTGCTGAGGGAGCCTTGAAAGGTTCAAGGGGCAATGTCCTCGCTGCTGAGTTGACTTCTGGTTCCAAGAGAAAGTCTACTTGGAAGAAAAAGAAGCCTGCAAAGAAGCAGAAGAAAGACAAGAAGCCAAAGAAGGAAGTTCAAAAGAAAAAGGCTAACGACAAAGGAAAATGTTTCCACTGCAATGTCGAAGGCCACTGGAAGAGAAACTGTCCTTCATACCTCGAGAGCCTAAAGAACAAGAAAGGTGACACACCTTCAGAAGGTATAGACTTGCTCATTATTGAAACTAATCTAACGGTTTCTTCTACTTCTAGTTGGGTTATAGATTCTGGTTCTAGTGCTCATTTGTGCACTACCATGCAGGGTCTAAAGGAAAGTAGAAGGCTGGCGGAAGGTGCGGTAACCCTTCGGGTTGGCAACGGGGCAAAAGTTGCTGCTGTGGCTGTGGGCACCTACCATCTGCGACTACCGTCTGGATTTAGTTTAATACTTAGAGACTGTTATTATGTACCTGTTGCTAGTAGAAATTTGATTTCTGTTTCATGTCTAGCACAGGAAGGTCATGTTTTTACATTTGACAAAGACTGCTGTTCTATTTATTTAAGAAATAAAATAGTCGCACGTGGTTTTATGATTGACAGTCTCTACCATTTACATATGGATGTATCTGTGAATGTTACCGAGCAAGATGTGAGTGCCAAAGGATCCAAAAGATCCAGAGATGAGATAAACCAAAAATATTTGTGGCACCTCAGACTTGGCCATATTGGAGAAGATAGAATGAACAAAATGGATAAAGATGGGCTTTTAGGTTCATTGACTTCCGAGTCATATCCAGTTTGCGAGTCCTGTCTTCAAGGAAAGATGGCTAGACTACCCTTTGTAGGACATGGGGAGAGGACCACTGAAATACTTACCCTAGTACATACAGATGTATGTGGCCCATTCGATGTGCTAGCCAGGGGACGTTATTCTTACTTCATTACCTTTACCGATGATTATTCACGGTATGGGTATGTGTATCTTATGAGACACAAGTCTGAATCCTTTGAAAAGTTCAAAGAGTTCAAGAATGAAGTAGAAAAACAAACTGGAAAACCTCTTAAGGCTCTTCGATCAGATCGGGGAGGAGAATACCTTAGTGGGGAATTCCGAGACTATCTCAAAGAAAACGGCATAGTCTCACAATGGACACCTCCGGGTACACCTCAACTCAACGGGGTGTCAGAGAGGAGGAATCGGACCCTATTGGATATGGTCAGGTCCATGATGAGCTTCACTGATTTACCTATGTTCCTTTGGGGAGATGCCTTACTCACAGCGATTTATTTATTGAATAGAGTTCCCTCTAAATCCGTTCCTACCACACCGTATGAGATATGGCATGGTAAGAAACCAAGTCTGGGTCATCTCAAGATTTGGGGGTGTCCGGCCCACGTCAAGCGACTACAGGCGGACAAGTTAGAGGCTAGGACCATAAGTGCTCGTTTTATAGGATATCCTAAAGAGTCATTAGGATACAATTTTTACGTCTCAGAGGATCACAATGTGTTTGTGAGCCGTCATGCCATCTTCTTGGAAAATCAGTTTATCCTTGATAGAGGCAGTGGGAGGAAAATTGAGCTTGAAGAGAAAGTCTCTGAAAAGCAACGAGTCATGGATCCTATAGAACCCATTCATACAGAGCCAGTACACGATGTCCCTCAACCACCTCGTAGATCTAGTAGGGTCTCCCATCCTCCCGATAGATACTTAGGTATACTTGAAGAGGATACTAAGGAAATGTTCCTAGTGGGAGATAGGGATCACATACAGGATCCCAAAACCTACAACGAGGCGATATCTGATATCGATTCCGAAAAATGGCTGGAAGCTATGAAGTCAGAGATAGACTCCATGCATTCCAACCAAGTCTGGACCTTAGTAGATCCACCAGAAGGTATTGTACCTATTGGATGCAAATGGATCTACAAAAGGAAGATAGGTTCGGATGGAGAGGTAGAGACCTATAAGGCAAGGCTTGTGGCGAAAGGGTATAGTCAGCGCGAAGGCATTGACTATCAGGAGACCTTTTCACCTGTAGCCATGCTAAAATCCATCCGAACATTGCTTGCCATTGCAGCATTTCATGATTATGAAATCTGGCAGATGGATGTGAAAACTGCTTTCCTGAATGGATATCTTGATGAAGATATCTATATGGAACAGCCTTTGGGTTTCACTTCCAGTGATAGAGATCACAAGGTCTGCAAGCTGCAAAGGTCCATCTATGGACTAAAGCAAGCATCTCGGAGTTGGAACACTCGTTTCGATGATACAATCAAAACGTTTGATTTCATCAAAAACGAGGAGGAACCATGTGTTTATAAAAAGGTTAGTGGGAGTGCTGTCGCTTTTCTCGTACTGTACGTAGATGACATTCTCCTGATTGGGAATGATATTCCCATGCTAACCTCGGTCAAGGTCTGGTTGTCAAAAGAATTCTCCATGAAAGACCTTGGGGAAGCATCCTATATTTTGGGAATAAAGGTCTATAGAGATAGATCTAAAAGGATGCTTGGCCTGTCACAGAAAATGTACATAGAGGAGGTGCTGAAGAGGTTCAGCATGGAAAACTCCAAGAGGGGTCTTTTACCCCTAAGGCATGGAATTCATCTCTCCAAGAAGATGTGCCCCGACACACCTGAGGAGATTCAACGCATGAGCAAGATTCCTTATGCATCGGCAATAGGAAGCCTCATGTATGCCATGCTATGTACACGACCTGATATAGCTCTTGCTGTAAGTGTCACAAGCAGATATCAGTCGAATCCAGGTGAAGAACACTGGACAGCTGTGAAGAATATTCTTAAGTACTTGAGAAGAACTAAAGATTTATTCTTGGTTTTTGGAGGATCATCAGAGTTAAAGGTAGAAGGGTACACAGATTCAGACTTCATGACTGATGTCGATGACAGGAAGTCAACATCTGGATACGTGTTCTTGTGCAATGGTGGTACGGTGAATTGGAAGAGTTCTAAACAACCGATCATTGCTGATTCGACTATGGAAGCCGAATACATCGCCGCCTCTGAAGCTGCTAAGGAAGGCTTCTGGTTCAAGAAATTCATTGCAGAGCTGGATGTGATGATATCAGATGCCATAACACTCTACTGCGATAACAATGGCGCCATAGCCCTTGCTAAGGAGCCAAGGTCTCATCAGAAGTCTAAGCATATAGAGCGGCGCTTTCACCTCATACGCGACTATGTGGAGAAGAAATATGTAGAGGTGCAGAGAGTAGACTCCGCGGATAACGTGGCAGACCCTTTCACTAAGCAGCTGAGTCAGCAAAAGACTGAAGCCCACCTTGAGAAGATGGGCCTAAGATATATGACCAATTGGCTTTAGTGCAAGTGGGAGATTGTTAGATGTATGCCCTAGAAGCCAATTTGGCTGACACATTGTTGATTCTAGGGACATAATTTTGTACTTGACTATTTATTATTGAATAAATAAAAGGCATCTTTTTCATTCATATTGTTTATGTGTCTATGAATCGTCCAAGAAATTAATAAGATGATGATACATATTCTCAAGAGTTGAGAATTTGAGCCATGTATCATTGGTGATTAATTTCTAAATGCTCCTGATCAAAGGATCATCACGAGGACGGTGATCGATCCGATCAGTGCACAGATCACTCTCCTTCTGGATGGACGAGACTTGAGTCCACAGTGTAGGGACACTGAAGTGATAGTGCAGGTGCTTGTTAGAGAACAAGGGTACTGAGCGTGACCAATACAAGAAGTCACTTGGATGTCTATCCACTCGTCAGTGACTTGCTTGATGTTGCAGTAGTGTGACTGGTCCTTTGACCTGCGGTGCTTCGGCTACTCACAGTGAGGTTATTGTAGTTTGACTGCACACATACATGGTCTCTAGCCATATGGGTCCATGCAGTGTAGATTGGCTGCAGTAAGTTCACTGTAGGAGTAGGGTATGCACCTATATGGAATCTATCGACCTTGATAGATAAGGAGAGATCCTATGTGATTTATAAGACTGAGTTCGTAAGACCTCGGCCGGGGCAGTATACACAGTGGAGAAAGAGTTTTTCACTATCGAACTCGAGTCAAATAAATCTTGACATATGACAGACGATGGGGTTTGACGAGTTGTCCATGACCTCCGTCCTGTAGGGATCCACGATAGTAGGACTGTATCACATGTTAACTGCACCTAGAGGTTCATCATTCCATTCTGCTGGGTAGCCACTACATGCTGCTAGGTGTCACTGGTGGATGGTGGGACTTATAGGGATTATCTTGATGATCGATAAACCCTAATGAGTTGAGTTGGAATCGTTCCAACCCATTGAAAGGAGTTTTCAATGATATAGTGATAGAGATCACAATATATCTCACTACCAGTCAGAATAGAACCTATGGGGTCACACACACTAGAAGTATTGACCGATCCGATGGTTGAAATCGTGATTAGGAATCACAAGAAATCAATTTGATTGATAAGAAGTTGAAGAAGAACAAAGGGAATTAATTAATTGGACTTGAAACAAAAATCCTACTTCGGATAGGATACCTAGAGTTCTAATTGGATTAGGACTGGGATTCCTACTTGGAATAGGATTCCTCAATCCTAATGAGATTAGGAGTTTTGAATTAAAATTGGATTCCTACTTGGAGTAGGATTCCTAGAAATCCTAATTGGATTAGGACTTCGGATTCAAATAGAGTCCTAATTAGATTAGGACTAAAATTAAACAAATCCTAATTGGATTAGGATTCCTTAAGTCTAAATTAATTATTAATCTAATGAATCAACATGACTCCTAATTGGATTAGGATTGAAGAGTTCAATTGAGTCATGGTTCATTCAAGTCCTAATTGGATTAGGACTAGTATAGATTGAACCCAATTTGGCCAATCCTAATTAGATTAGGACTAAACCATGAGAGAGGCACCTAATCCTCTTTGGAAGAGGATTAGGTTAACCAAGTAAGAGGGGCATCAGCCCCTCTCATCTTGGATGGTGCGGATTGAAGGAGAGAGAGGGGCCGGCGCACCCCCCTTTCTTTCTTTGGAAAACCATCTAGGGCTCCTACTTTGGAGGAGCCCTTGATGGCTATAAGAAGCACCATGAGGCCGGCGCCCTAGGTATTGGAGCCCTCTTCCCTTGTGCCGTGGCCACCCTCTTCCTCCCTCCTAGTTGCAGCCGCAAGCAAGAAAGAAGGAACCTCCAAGTGTTGGCGGCCTCCTCCTCTTCCTTTTCTTCATCCTGCGCAAGCAACAGAAAGAAGGCTGTGCAGGGGTTCATCTACTTCCTCTTCTTCATCCTTCTTCTTCCTCTTCTCAAGCACTTTCAAGAGTTGAAAGAAAGAGAAGAGATCAGCCATCAAAGGAGTCTTTGCAAGGGAGCTAGCACCCCGGGAAGACAAGAAAGCTTTGATCGGTTCTCTACTTCGTGTGGATACCCGTAGAGGCCGGACGTTTGAACGGCTTCAAACGAACCCTCTTCCAAAACCACGAATTCAGATTCGCGGTGATCATCTACCCGCGCAAGGTGAAGATTTGATCTTCCTATTAGTTCTAAAAGTTTTAATTCTTACCTAATTACGAAAGGTCTCGAAACAAGCGTTCATGCGATGAACGTCGAACCCGTGCATGCCGATTCCGCTGCCATCTGAAAAATTTTTTGAAATAACAGCGGCGTGGGCGGGTTCCCAACACTCCCGAGTTTCACGAGTCGACTCCAAGCGTACCAAGGTCACTGGCACGAGCTCGAGTCGACTCCTGGTCAGTAAGAGTCGACTCCGACTGAAAACAGACAGAAAAGTCAGAGAGCAGTTTTCGGGTCTGAGATTCGAGTCGACTCCAGTGGAACGCGAGTCGACTCCGATGGTTGGCAGGTCGACTCCAAAGAAAGTAAGAGTCGACTCTCAGAAGAACACAAAGAAAAAGTCAGAGAGCGTTTTATGGACTCTGAGATTCGAGCCGACTCCCGAAGTACATGAGTCGACTCCGAGACTGAGCGACCATCAACAGACAGAATATCAAGTTACTGCCTCTGAGATTCGAGTCGACTCCCAGACAGCTCGAGTCGACTCCAAGACAAGCTTCACGTCAAAAGGCAGAAGACCAACTTTCGGAAACTGAGAGCCGAGTCGACTCCAAGGAAGTTCGAGTCGACTCCAAGACTGGATGAGCCGAAAGACAGAGAATCGGGAGTTCGGGCTCTGAGATTCGAGTCGACTCCCAAGATAGTCGAGTCGACTCGTGTGGATAAAATTCAAATTTGGGTCCACGGACTTCAGAGGATGAGCCAACTCCAAGATTGCCAGGTCAGCGCCAGAAGTTGGCGAGTCGACTCCAGAACAAGACGAGTCGATTCCCAGTCAAGACGGCAACTTTAATTCAAACTTGGAACAGTTGTCGAGTCGACTCCGGAAAAGCTCGAGTCGACTCCTGCTACAGCCGAGTCGACTCCTGATCGCGCAAGTCGACTCCAACCCACCAACGGTCACATTGTCAGGCTGCGCAGAGTGTGCAGAACGGCCAGAAAAAGCAGAGTAACGGCTAGTTTTCGTGGGGGTTGGCTTAAATAGCCACAGAAGACTGTAGCAAAGCAGAGACTACAGATTCCACACCAAGCATTCAAGTCTTCAAGCTCTCTAAATGCTCTTCAACAAGAAAAAGGGGAGATCTGCATTTACTGCTCAACCAACATCTTCCCAGCATTAAAAGCTTCCTCCTCCTGCTTTCAAGTCGACCACTCTTTCAAGAGGAGACCGGAGTTCCAGAAGCCACACCTCTTCACCAGCTTAAAAGCGTTTGAGGGCTTCTAACTCCTTTACGATTATATTGTTTTAAATCTGCTTTTTGAGAAGCTATTTTCTGTTTTCTTCTATCTCGTGTATTTACTTGATTCAATCGGAGGATTGAATCAAGGGGATTAAGGTTGGTTGGTAAGCCGGTGTAAAACCAACAAGTGTAAGGGTTTGATTGTGAGCCCGGGAAAACAATCAGGGACGGTTCTAATCGGTGAGCCTGGGAAAACCGACCGAGTTCGTTGTGAGCTCGTAAAACAACAAGTTCGGTTGTGAGCTTGCAAAACAACCGGCTGTAATCCAAGGGGGTTATAGTGAAATTCCCAAGTGAGACTTGGGGAGTGGACGTAGGAGCAAGGGTTAGCTCCGAACCACTATAAAACTTTGTGTTTGTAGTGCATTGTCTCTCATCTTCTTCCCCACACATTACTCACAGCACTTAGTTTTAATTAAATAACTGGCTATAGTATTTAGTTAATCATCCACAAAGTTTTAATTAGCTAAGTTAATTTAAAAACCCAATTCACCCCCCCTCTTGGGTTGTCTATCTGGGCAACAAGTGGTATCAGAGCCAAAAACTCTTCCACTCAAGAGTTAAAAGATCAAAATGACAACCCCATTTGGATCTTCTCACATTGAGGGTCAGTCCACCCAAAGACCCCCTTTCTTCAATGGATCCGACTACTCATACTGGAAGGCTAGGATGAGAATATTCATCCAAGCCCAAGACTATGAGATGTGGACCATTGTAGTGAATGGCCCATACATCCCATCCACATATGTAGAGGATGTTAAGGTACCCAAACTAGAAACGGATTGGGATGAACATGACATGAGGAAGGCACAACTAAACTCTAAAGCAATGAATGTGTTTTATTGTGCCTTAGACCGTAATGAATTCAATAGAGTTTCAACTTGTAATTCTGCAAAAGAAATTTGGAACAGACTTGAAGTGACCCATGAGGGCACGAATCAAGTCAAGGAATCCAAATAAACATCTTGGTTCATAAATATGAACTATTTAAAATGGATTCAAATGAAACAATCACAAGCATGTTCACTAGGTTTACTGATATTGTCAATGGCCTAAAAAGCCTTGGCAAGAACTATACTAACAGTGAACTTGTCAGGAAAATCCTTCGCTGTCTACCAAGGTCGTGGGAAGCCAAGGTGACGGCGATCCAAGAAGCTAAAGACTTGAACAAGCTTCCACTTGAAGAGCTCCTTGGATCCCTGATGACGCATGAGCTTACCATGAAACAACACAACGAGAAAGAGTCCTCCCATAAGAAAAAGGTAATAGCTTTAAAATCTACCTCTTCTAACAAGTCTTGCAGCAGCAGTAGTGAAGAGGAAGAAGATGAGGAAGATGGTGGTGAGGCACTTCTTGTGCGTAAGTTCAAGAAGTTTATCAACCACAAGAAGACGTATCATCAAAGGAGAGGTCCCTCAAATTCCTACCGCAGAGACAAAGGTAAGGAAAGAGAAAATGAGGGGATTGGGTGTTACGAGTGCAAGAAGCCGGGACACATAAGAGCAGAGTGCCCCTTACTGAAGAAGGGGAGTAAGTACAAGAAGAAGAAGGCACTTGTCACCACCCTATCGGACTCCGACGCATCATCTTCATCATCGGATGAAGAACAAGAAGAGAAGGCCAATTTCTGTTTCATGGCCAACGAAAATGAGGTAATTTCCGATACGCATTTTGATTTTACATTTGATGAACTTTATGATGCGTTCAATGAATTAATGATTGAGTATAAGAATATAAATGTTAAAAACAGAGAACTAAAAGTAACTAACCAAACTTATATTCATAAGCATGATTCATTAATTAAGGATAAAGATAATCTTACCAAAGAAAATCTAGAACTTAAGACAAGCAACCAACTCTTAATTAAGAAGACTAACACCTTAACGAAAGATATTGAGAAACTAACAAAGGAACTTTCAGATCTTAAAAACCATAAACAAATCTTAAACAAGGATCTAACAAAAGAGCTAAATGATCTAAAAACCGAAAATCAAACATTAACTAAAGAACTAAACAAATACAAACCCTTAGTTGAAAAATTCACATATAGTTCTGAAAAGTTGAACATGATACTTAATAATCAACGAGCCGTATTTAATAAAGCGGGTTTAGGGTATAAACCAAGAAATAAGCAAAAATTTCTTAATAACTTCTTTGTTAAAGCTGGGGAAACTAAAATTAAGAAAATAACTTGCTTTCGTTGTGGAATAATAGGACATAAAGCAAATGCATGTAATTTTAGGAAAAATAAAACTAAAAGAAAAATTAAAAGGGTATGGGTTCCAAAAGGAACCAACTTGACTAACCATGAAGGACCCAAGAAAACTTGGGTACCTAAGATGACATGATTTGCTTGTGTAGGAGTGTCTTGCAGCCAAGGTCAACAAAAACTGCTGGTATTTGGATAGTGGCTGTTCAAGGCACATGACGGGTGATAAAGATCAATTTTTCACCCTTGAAGCTAAGAAGGGAGGTGCTGTGACTTTTGGAGACAACAACCAAGGTCACATCATTGGTATTGGTAAAGTTCAAATCACCTCTTCTACCTTTATAGATAATGTTAGATATGTTGATGGTCTTAAGCATAACTTGTTAAGCATTAGTCAATTATGTGATAAAGGATATGATGTTATGTTTAAACCATCACTATGTATTATAACAAATCCTAATGATAATAGTTTAGTTTTTAAAGGGATGAGACGTGGAAATGTATATGTGGTAGATCTAGAAGACCTTACAAAACATAACCAATGTTTAGTTGTTAATGAAACTAAAGAAAATGATGCTAGTTGGTTATGGCACCGTAAGTTAGGTCATGCAAGCATGGACACAATAACTAAACTAGTTAAAAGAGACTCCGTGATAGGTTTGCCAAAATTAAAATTTGAAAAGAACAAAATATGTGAAGCATGTCAATTTGGCAAACAATCTAGAAACTCTTTTAAATCCATAAAATGTGTCTCTACTTCTAGGCCTCTAGAATTACTACACATGGATCTATTTGGTCCAACTAGAACAACAAGCCTAGGTGGAAATAAATATGGTCTAGTCATAGTAGATGATTACTCTAGGTACACATGGGTCATGTTTCTAGCACATAAGGACCAAGCATTTTCCATGTTTAAAAAGTTCCATAAGGAAGTAACAAATGCTAGAGAGTCTTCAGTCATAGCCATTAGAAGTGACCATGGTACCGAATTCGAAAATCAATTATTTGATGAATTTTGTAGTAAAAAGGGGATAACCCATAATTTCTCTGCACCTAGGACACCACAACAAAATGGAGTTGTGGAAAGGAAAAATAGAACACTAGAGGAAATGGCTAGAACGATGTTATGTGAAAGTAACCTCCCTAAGTACTTTTGGAGAGAAGCCATTAATACCTCTTGCCATATATTAAATAGAGTTTTATTAAGACCCATTATAAAGAAAACACCTTATGAACTGTGGAAAAACAGAAAACCAAAAGTTAACTATTTTCATGTTTTTGGATGTAGGTGTTTTGTACATAATAATGGAAAAGATAATCTAGGAAAATTTGATCCTAAATCTGATGAAGGAATATTCCTAGGTTATTCTACAACTAGTAAAGCTTATAGAATCTTTAATAAAAGAACTCTAGTTATAGAAGAATCTATACATGTTGTTTTTGATGACTCTAGTGACATCTCATCTAGTAAGAAGGTTAATTTTGATGATGATATTGAAATACTTGAAGAAAAGATAGATGAGATGGGATTACAAGATGATAATCAAAAGTTGATTGAAGGAGAATCATCAAACCAAGAGCCTATAGTGGATCATGGGCTAACTAAAGCTTGGAGGTATGCTCACGGGCATCCTAAGGAACTAATTCTAGATGATCCATCACAACCGGTTAGGACTAGAGCATCCCTTAGGAATTTGAATAATCATCTAGCTTTTGTTTCACACTCTGAGCCCAAACATATAGAAGAAGCCGAAAATGATGTAAATTGGATAAATGCAATGCAAGAAGAACTAAATCAATTTACTAGAAACAAGGTTTGGGATCTAGTGGAGAGACCTTCTGAATATCCAATTATAGGTACTAAATGGATATATAAAAATAAGCTAGATGAAAATGGAATTGTTATAAGAAATAAGGCTAGACTAGTGGCAAAGGGTTATAATCAAGAAGAAGGCATAGATTTTGATGAAACCTTTGCTCCCGTAGCTAGACTTGAGGCTATTAGACTATTATTAGCATATGCATGCTCTAAGGATTTCAAACTATTTCAAATGGATGTAAAAAGTGCATTTTTGAATGGGTATATTAATGAGGAAGTGTATGTAGAACAACCGCCTGGTTTTGAAAATCATCAATACCCTACTCATGTGTATAAACTGAACAAAGCACTTTATGGACTAAAACAAGCACCTAGAGCATGGTATGAGAGACTTAGTAAATTCCTGTTAGAACATGAATTCTCTAGGGGAAATGTAGATACAACATTATTTCTGAAAAAGAAAAATAAGGATATGTTATTAGTACAGATTTATGTTGATGATATCATTTTCGGTGCTACTAACAATCGCCTCTGCGAGGAATTTGCTGATTTGATGCAGAGTGAGTTTGAGATGAGCATGATGGGAGAGCTGAACTACTTCCTCGGGCTTCAAATCAAACAATCTGAAGGAGGCATCTTCATCAATCAAGCCAAATATATTAAGGAGATGCTCAAGAAGTTTGATATGGAGGAAAACAAATCAATCAGCACCCCCATGAGCTCATCATGTAAGTTAGACCAAGATGAATCAGGTAAATCTGTCGATCAAAAACTTTATAGAGGTATGATAGGTTCTTTACTGTATCTTACTGCAAGTAGACCTGATATTATGTTTAGTGTGTGCATATGTGCTAGATATCAGGCTAATCCTAAAGAATCACACCTAGCTGCAGTTAAAAGAATCTTTAAATACTTAATAGGAACTAAGAACATAGGGCTGTGGTACTCTAAAGAATCTAGCCTAAACTTAATAGGGTACACAGATTCAGACTTCGCTGGATGTAAACTTGATAGAAAAAGTACCAGCGGGTCCTGTCAATTTCTAGGAGAAAACCTAATCTCATGGTTTAGCAAGAAACAAAACTCGGTTGCATTATCCACTGCAGAAGCTGAATATGTTGCAGCCGGGAGTTGTTGTGCTCAAATCTTATAGATTAAACAACAATTAGAAGATTATGGCATTAAACAAGATAAAATTTCCATTAATTGTGATAACACAAGTGCCATAAATCTAACTAAAAATCCAATTCAACACTCAAGAACTAAACACATTGAGATAAGACATCACTTCATAAGAGATCATGTATTGAATGGTGATGTGTCACTCCAATTTGTGTGTACTGATAATCAATTAGCAGATATTTTCACAAAACTCCTAAGTGAAGAGAGGTTTAGTGTGCTTAGAAGGGGATTAGGAGTGATTGATCCATCCTAGTGGTAGTTTCCACTAGAATAATTGATTTTGATGATTAGAATATGGTTAAAATAGAGTTTCTATTCAGTGATCATCAAATCAGTCCTTAATTAAGTGATTTTTCCTCATCTGGCACGGTTATAGCATGATTTTTAAGTGCGTGCCAAGGTTAGAGACGACTCAAGTAAGTTTCAGAGCCGGCTCCTAAGGGGGAGTCGACTCGCGCATATTTGGGAGTCGACTCGAGGTCGAGTCGACTCGCGACTCAGGGGAGTCGACTCGCAGTCGAGATCCGACTTTTTAACCCTAGGTTTGTCGTTTCGCAAACACTATTCCTCAAGCCGCCACTGTTCACAAAGCCCTAGAGCCGACTCCTAGGTCATCCTCGATCGTCTCCAAGCCCTTTTCCCGTCGATTCTTCGCCGGACATTGAGTTTCCGTCCGTTCCTAGGTCTTTTCAGGTCAGTCCTGAGCTTCCTCTGTCGATCCTTCTTCGTTCTCTAGGTTTTTCATCTCGTTTAGGTCAAGATGCCTCGCAAGGGAGTTGTTAGAAAGAGGTCCCGTCCCGAGGCCGGTCCCGAGCGGCGCTCCAAGGCGCGGCACGATCCCGCGAGGCAACCTCCTCCGGATCGTTCCCCGCCTAGGGTGGTTCGCGTTAGGCCGTTGGCCGGGAAGGCTGTCACGACCGGGAGATATGTCACTTTCGACTATCTCTCCCGGGAAGGGTTCACCATAGGCGATAGGCTTAGAGCCCAGAGCCTAGAGTACTTCCTCACCCTGGACCTTCCCACCTATCCTGGCCTAGTTCAAGAGTTTTACAGTACCGTCCATCGGGGAGATGGAGGTATTGAGGGCACGGTACTAGGTGTCCCGTTGCGAGTCACAGAGGACCTCATTGCCCATATCCTCCACCTTCCATTAGTAGGGATGGCTCCTGCACATCCTGAGGATAGATTCGAGGCCCTTACGATCGTCTTAGGACATCCACCTCAGTCCCCCCTAGATGAGGTATATGCTAGCTCACTTCCTATTGAAGTGAGAATCCTTTTGAGCATTCTATCCAGGTCCATCTTCCCTAAAACAGGAAGATTTGATTTTGTAAATGAGAGGGACTTAGCTATTATGTCTTATATCCTTCAGGACACCCCGATCAACTTTCCAAAGCTCATTTATAGGTATATGTGTGAGCCCCTAGATAGACCTAGGCTCTCACTCCCATACGGAATGATATTCACTCTTCTCTTTAGGCAGTACGAAATTTTCATTCCTGAGAAGGAATCCTCTCGTGCCTTGCGATGGACTGATCGCTTGGGTACGGGGACCATGCACAGGATGGGATTTCGGAAGAGAGAAGGGATCTGGGTTAGGAAGTCCACTCTCACCGCTCAGACCACCAGACCATCACCCAGTCCTGAGCCAGATTCTGACTACCCAGAGTTCCCAGACCATCCAGACCTTCCATCCACTCCTCCTGCTCCTACCACCTCTGCCGGACCTTCCTCCTCAGCTCCACCATCTATGGAGGTCCGTATTGATCCAGAGCAGCTCCGGGAGCTGCGGCAGGAGATCGTCCGAGATTTGAGGGACGAGCTGCTCCGAGAGCTCCGAGGTTCCGTGCCAGCTCCCACTCCTGCACCCACTCCATCCTCAGCATTGGTCCCATCCTTGACAGCCGTGACAGACATGACGGCTGAGGTGCGGCAAGAGATATATAACATGAGGGACTTGATGCAGGCCCAGTTCCGCAACATGAGTGAAATCACGAGCACCACTCGACAGTTTCGAGAGGACATAGGTCGTGACATGCACACCACCACCGAGGGGGCCGAGCGTTTGTCGAATGTGCTCATCGACAAGCTGGACGCACTTCAGACCTCGGTGACTGGGCTTCAAACGTCGGTGACTGAGCTCTCCACTATGCACAGCAGAGCCACCACGTCTATCATCACACAGCTTGGCCATGTCACAGAGGCAGTCGCCCTCCTCATGGAGCGGAGCCGATTGGGAGGAGGAGCTACATCCTCCAGAGGGGGAGATGCATCCTCGAGAGGAGGAGCCGCATCCTCGAGAGGAGGAGCCACATCCTCGAGAGGAGGAGCTACATCCTCGAGGAGGACATAGACGATTTTGAGTTGTGTTTTGTCTTCTTTTGTATTGTTCTTACTTTTGTATGCTCAGATGTACTTACATTCATATCAATACAATGAGTAGACATCTTATCTTCACTTCTGCGCCATTTGATGATTGTTTGTGCCATTGATTGTGTGTGATCACCTCCTTTTTGATATGATGACAAAAAGGGGGAGAAACATGTATAAAGTATGTAAAAGGGGAGAGTATGTAAAAGGGGAGATATATGTATAAAATTTGTACAATAAAAAGATAAACTCCTGAAACACACAAATTTGTTCTAAGTGGATTCGGTACCTCGAGGCTCATTATCTCTCTTTTGGGGCTCCTAATGGAGTAATCTCCAGAATCTATTCTAGGGATATTCGGAGATTAGTTGAATCCTACTCAAGAACAAATTGACAGATTTTCCCTCTAAAAACAAAAATTCAGTTCAAAAACTTCAAAGCATTAAAAGGAAATTCAGAGAATCAAAACATAGTAGAATGCATATGTTGAGGGGGAGAATCTGAATTTTAATCAAGCCAAATCATTAATAATATATAAGCCAAACATTTGATTGCATGATATGAAGGCTTATATAATTCCAAATGAAAGGGGGAGCTTTAACTCCGAAATTTAATGTTTCACTCCTTTCAAACTTGGATAAATTAAATTTTTCAGACATTTGAATTCATTTATGGATTTCATTTCATTATTTATTGAGCAATTCATTTTACATATACTCAAAGTTTTGTCATCATCAAAAAGGGGGAGATTGTGGAGTGATTGATTAAAACCCCGTTTAATTTTGATGAGCTCAAATCATTTGAGTATATCTTGTGATTACTAATGAATTCAATGGAGTGTTTCAGTGAAAATCCTGCTCAAGTGTTTCTAGACTTGGTTCATAGTATTTTGGATAAGTTAAGAAGTCTGCTGAACCAATGTCTGAGACTCGAGTCGACTCCCGAGTTTCACGAGTCGACTCCAAGCGTACCAAGGTCACTGGCACGAGCTCGAGTCGACTCCTGGTCAGTAAGAGTCGACTCCGACTGAAAACAGACAGAAAAGTCAGAGAGCAGTTTTCGGGTCTGAGATTCGAGTCGACTCCAGTGGAACGCGAGTCGACTCCGATGGTTGGCAGGTCGACTCCAAAGAAAGTAAGAGTCGACTCTCAGAAGAACACAAAGAAAAAGTCAGAGAGCGTTTTATGGACTCTGAGATTCGAGCCTACTCCCGAAGTACACGAGTCGACTCCGAGACTGAGCGACCATCAACAGACAGAAGATCAAGTTACTGCCTCTGAGATTCGAGTCGACTCCCAGACAGCTCGAGTCGACTCCAAGACAAGCTTCACGTCAAAAGGCAGAAGACCAACTTTCGGAAACTGAGAGCCGAGTCGACTCCAAGGAAGTTCGAGTCGACTCCAAGACTGGATGAGCCGAAAGACAGAGAATCGGGAGTTCGGGCTCTGAGATTCGAGTCGACTCCCAAGATAGTCGAGTCGACTCGTGTGGACAAAATTCAAATTTGGGTCCACGGACTTCAGAGGATGAGCCAACTCCAAGATTGCCAGGTCAGCGCCAGAAGTTGGCGAGTCGACTCCAGAACAAGACGAGTCGATTTCCAGTCAAGACGGCAACTTTAATTCAAACTTGGAACAGTTGCCGAGTCGACTCCGGAAAAGCTCGAGTCGACTCCTGCTACAGCCGAGTCGACTCCTGATCGCGCGAGTCGACTCCAACCCACCAACGGTCACATTGTCAGGCTGCGCAGAGTGTACAGAACGGCCAGAAAAAGCAGAGTAACGGCTAGTTTTCGTGGGGGTTGGCTTAAATAGCCACAGAAGACTGTAGCAAAGCAGAGACTACAGATTCCACACCAAGCATTCAAGTCTTCAAGCTCTCTAAATGCTCTTCAACAAGAAAAAGGGGAGATCTGCATTTACTGCTCAACCAACATCTTCCCAGCATTAAAAGCTTCCTCCTCCTGCTTTCAAGTCGACCACTCTTTTAAGAGGAGACCGGAGTTCCAGAAGCCACACCTCTTCACCAGCTTAAAAGCGTTTGAGGGCTTATAACTCCTTTACGATTATATTGTTTTAAATCTGCTTTTTGAGAAGCTATTTTCTGTTTTCTTCTATCTCGTGTATTTACTTGATTCAATCGGGGGATTGAATCAAGGGGATTAAGGTTGGTTGGTAAGCCGGTGTAAAACCAACAAGTGTAAGGGTTTGATTGTGAGCCCGGAAAAACAATCAGGGACGGTTCTAGTCGGTGAGCCTGGGAAAACCGACCGAGTTCGTTGTGAGCTCGTAAAACAACAAGTTCGGTTGTGAGCTTGCAAAACAACCGGCTGTAATCCAAGGGGGTTATAGTGAAATTCCCAAGTGAGACTTGGGGAGTGGACGTAGGAGCAAGGGTTAGCTCCGAACCACTATAAAACTTTGTGTTTGTAGTGCATTGTCTCTCATCTTCTTCCCCACACATTACTCACAGCACTTAGCTTTAATTAAATAACTGGCTATAGTATTTAGTTAATCATCCACAAAGTTTTAATTAGCTAAGTTAATTTAAAAACCCAATTCACCCCCCCTCTTGGGTTGTCTATCTGGGCAACATACCCCTTTGCTACTAGTCTAGCCTTATTCCTTATTACAATTCCATTTTCATCAAGTTTGTTTTTATATATCCATTTGGTACCTATAATTGAATATTCAGAAGGTCGTTCAACTAGATTCCATACCTTGTTTCTAGTAAATTGGTTTAATTCTTCTTGCATTGCATTTATCCAATTTACATCTTTTTCAGCTTCTTCTATGTGTTTGGGCTCAAAATGTGAGACAAAAGCTAGATGATTATTTAAGTTCCTAAGGGAAGCTCTAGTCCTAACAGGTTGAGATGGATCATCTAAAATTAATTCCTTAGGATGCCCGTGAGCATACTTCCAAGCCTTAGTCAACTCATAATCCACAATAGCCTCTTGGCTTGATGATGCATTTCCAAGTAATTTTTGTTCATTATCTTGTAATGTCATCTCATCAATCTTTTCTTCAAGAATTTCAGCATCATCATCAAGATTAACTTTCTTACTAGAAGAGGTATCACTAGAATCATCAAAAACAACATGTATAGATTCTTCTATAACTAGGGTTCTTTTATTGAAAACTCTATAGACTTTACTAGTTGTAGAGTACCCCAAAAATATACCCTCATCAGATTTGGAATCAAATTTTCCTAGATTATCTTTTCCATTATTATGAACAAAACACCTACATCCAAAGACATGAAAATAGTTCACTTTTGGTTTTCTGTTTTTCCAAAGTTCATAAGGTGTTTTCTTTATAATGGGTCTCAATAAAACTCTATTTAATATATGACATGAGGTATTGATGGCTTCTCTCCAAAAGTACTTAGGGAGGTTACTTTCACATAACATGGTTCTAGCCATTTCCTCTAGAGTTCTATTTTTCCTTTTCACAACTCCATTTTGTTGTGGTGTCCTAGGTGCAGAAAAATTATTGTGGAGTGATTGATTAAAATCCTATTTGATTTTGATAAGATCAAAGCATTTGAGTATATCTCTTGTTTACTAATGAATTCAATTAAGTGTTTCAGTAAAAATCTTGTCTAAGTGTTTCTAGACTTGGTTCAAGATATTTTGGATAAGTTAAGAAGTCAGTTTGAACCAAAGTCTGAGACTCGAGTCGACTCCGGGATATTACGAGTCGACTCCAAACGTATCAGAAGCACTGGCACGGGCTCGAGTCGACTCCGGATCATTACGAGTCGACTCCGACTGAGAACAGACAGACGAGCAGAAAGCATCAACTCAAAACCGGTCAGCGAGTCGACTCCTGAAGTGCGCGAGTCGACTCCGATGCTTACCGAGTCGACTCTGGAGTAGTATGAGTCGACTCCAAGGAGTTACAGACAGAAAAGTCAGAGAGCGATTTTCGACCCTGAGATTCGAGTCGACTCCTGTGGAACGCGAGTCGACTCCGATGGTTGGCAGGTCGACTCCAAAGAAAGCGAGAGTCGACTCTCAGTGGTACACAAGGCAAAAGTCAGACAGCAGTTTTCGGACTCTGAGATTCGAGTCGACTCCCGCAATGCACGAGTCGACTCCGAGACACCGCGACCCCAAAGAGACAGAAGACCAATTTGTTGTCTCTGAGAGCCGAGTCGACTCCAAGACAGCTCGAGTCGACTCCAAGGCAGCGGTACATCAAAAAGGCAGAAGGCAGTGTTTCGGAAACTGAGAGCCGAGTCGACTCCGGAGAAGTTCGAGTCGACTCCAAGACTGGACGAGCCAAAAGACAGAAGATCGGGAGTTTGGGCTCTGAGAGCCGAGTCAACTCCGGAGAAGTTCGAGTCGACTCCAAGACTGGACGAGCCAAAAGACAGAAGATCGGGAGTTCGGGCTCTGAGCGCCGAGTCGACTCCCAGGATTGTCGAGTCGACTCGAGTGGACCAAGTTGAAAAGTAGATCTACGGATTTCATGGGATGAGCCGACTCTGAAAATGCCAAGTCAGCTCCAGAAGTTGGCGAGTCGACTCCGGGTCAAGACGAGTCGACTCCCAGTCGAGAAAGTCACTTTAATTCAAATCCGGAACAGTTGCCGAGCCGACTCCAGAAAAGCATGAGTCGACTCCCGCTACAGCCGAGTCGACTCCAGATCGCGCGAGTCAACTCCGACCCCAACGGACACATTGTCAGGTTGTGCAGAGTGTGCAGAACGGGCAGAAAAAGGTGTCTAACGGCTAGTTTCCGTGGGGGATGGTTTAAATAGCCACAGAGGACTGTAGCAAGGCAGAGAACAACCATTCCATTCAAAGAAATCAAGCATTCAATCTCTGCAACCTGGTTTTCAACGGAAAAGAAAGAAGAGCGCCATTAACTCCATCCAGCTACCTCTTCCCAGCATTTAAAGAAGTCTCCTCCTGCCTTCAAGTCGACCAGACATTCAAGAGGAGACCCGAAGTTCAAGAAGCCCTACTCTACTCCAACTCAAACGTGTTTGAGGGCTCTTAACTTCTCTCTAGTTTATATTGTTATTTATCTGCTTTTGAGAAGCTCTGTTTTTCTGTTTGTTGTCATTATTTCCATCTTGTCTTTGCTTGATTCAATCGGGGGATTGAATCAAGAGTGTAGAGGTTGGTTGGTGAGCCGAGGGTAAAACCAACGTGTAAGGGTTCGATTGTGATCCCGGAAAAACAATCGGGGTGGTTCTAGTCGGTGAGCCTGGGAAAACCGACCGAGTTCGTTGCGAGCTCGTAAAACAACAAGTTGGGTTGTGAGCTTGTAAAACAACCGACTGTAATCCGAGGGGTTATAGTGAATTCCCAAGTGAGACTTGGGGAGTGGACGTAGGAGCAAGGGTTAGCTCCGAACCACTATAAAAACCTTGTGTTTGTGATTGTTTGTCTCTTTCTCTTACTCTCATCTCACTCACAGCACATAGCAACTAACTAATCATCTTGCTAAAGTCTTAATTAGTCATCCACAAATATTTTAGTTGCAAATTATTTTAAAAACCCAATTCACCCCCCCCCCCCTCTTGGGTTGTCTATCTGGGCAACAAGTGGTATCAGAGCCTAAACTCTTCTACCCTAAGAGTCAAAGATCAAAATGACAACCCCATTTGGATCTTCCCACATCGAGGGTCAGTCCACCCAAAGACCCCCATTCTTTAATGGATCCGACTACTCATATTGGAAGGCTAGGATGAGGATATTTATCCAAGCCCAAGATTATGAGATGTGGACCATCATATTGAATGGACCATACATCCCATCCATCCATGTAGAGGGTGTCACAGTACCCAAACTAGAAAAGAATTGGGATGACCATGACTTTAGGAAGGCACAACTCAATGCCAAAGCAATGAATGTGCTCTATTGTGCACTAGATAGGAATGAATTCAATAGAGTCTCTACTTGCAATTCTGCAAAAGAGATTTGGGATAGACTTGAAGTGACCCATGAGGGCACAAATCAAGTCAAAGAATCCAAAATAAATATATTGGTTCATAAGTATGAACTATTTAAGATGGATTCTAATGAAACAATCACATGCATGTTCACTAGATTTACTGACATTGTTAATGGCCTAAAAAGCCTTGGCAAAAACTATACTAACAGTGATCTTGTCAGGAAGATTCTTCGCTGCTTACCAAGGTCATGGGAAGCCAAAGTGACGGCAATCCAAGAAGCAAAGGATTTGAACAAGCTTCCTCTTGAGGAGCTTCTTGGATCTCTAATGACGCACGAGCTAACCATGAAGCAACACAACGAAGAAGAGTCCTCCCATAAGAAAAAGGTAATAGCTCTTAAATCTACTTCAACTAATAAAGACTTGTCTTGCAGTAGCAGCAGTGAAGAAGAGGATCATGAGGGAGATGATGATGAGGCTCTTCTCGTGCGCAAGTTCAGAAAATTCATCAACCAAAAGAAGACCTTTCATCAAAGGAGAGGCCCCTCAAATTCTTATCGCAAGGATAAAGGTAAGGAAAGGGAAAATGAGGGGATTGGGTGTTATGAGTGCAAGAAGCCGGGGCACATCAGAGCTGAGTGTCCCCTACTAAAGAAGGGGAACAAGTACAAGAAGAAGAAAGCCCTTGTCACCACCTTATCAGACTCCGACGCATCATCGTCATCATCGGATGAGGAACTAGAAGAAAAGGCCAATTTCTGCTTCATGGCCAATGACAATGAGGTAACATCCGAAACACATCTAGATTTTACGTTTGATGAACTGTATGATGCATTTAATGAACTTATGATTGAATATAAGGCTATAAATATTAAGAATAAAGAGCTAAAGCTAGCTAATCAATCATACCTACATAAATACAATAAATTGGTTAAGGATAAGGACTTTATCACCAAAGAAAATTTAGAACTTAAGACAAGCAACCAACTCTTAAGTCAAAAAACTAATACCTTGAGTAAAGATAATGAAAAACTAAGGAAAATTCAGAACTTAAAAATAATAAATAAATCTTAAAAGAGAATCTTACAAAAGAATTGAATATTCTAAAAATGGAAAAACAAACACTAACTAAAGAACTTGAAAAATACAAACCTTTGGTTGAAAAATTTACATACAATTCTGAAAAATTGAATATGATACTTAATAGTCAACGAGCTGTATTCAATAGAGCAGGTTTAGGATATAAACCTAAAAATAAGCAAAAACTTCTTAGTAACTTCTTTGTTAAAGCAGGGGAAAGTAAAACTAAGAAAATAACCTGTTTTTGTTGTGGAACTGTAGGACATAAAGTAAATGTATGTGACTATAGGAAAGGAAAAACTAAAAGAAAAAATAAAAGGGTATGGGTTCCAAAAGGAACCAATATGACTAACCATGAAGGACCCAAGAAAACTTGGGTACCTAAGATTATATGATCTGCTTCTGTAGGAGTGTCTTGCAGCCAAGGTCAACAAGAATTGCTGGTACTTAGATAGTGGCTGCTCAAGACACATGACGGGTGACAAGGATCAATTCTTCACCCTTGAAGCTAAGAAGGGAGGTGCTGTGACTTTTGGAGACAATAACCAGGGTCACATCATTGGTATAGGTAAAGTTCAAATTACCCCTTCTACTTTTATTGATAATGCTAGATATGTTGATGGTCTTAAGCATAATTTATTAAGCATTAGTCAATTATGTGATAGAGGCTATAATGTTATGTTTAAACCATCACTATGCATCATAACAAACCCAAATGACAATAGTTTAGTTTTTAAAGGAATAAGACGTGGAAATGTGTATGTTGTAGACCTAGAGGATCTTGCCAAACACAACCCATGTTTAGTTGTTAATGAAACTAAGGATAATGATGCTAGTTGGTTATGGCACCGTAAGTTAGGTCATGCAAGCATGGACACAATATCTAAACTAGTTAAAAGAGATTCTGTGATAGGTTTGCCAAAATTAAAATTTGAAAAGAATAAAATATGTGAAGCATGTCAATTTGGCAAACAATCAAGGAACTCCTTTAAATCTATAAATTGTGTCTCTACCTCTAGACCTCTAGAACTACTACACATGGACCTATTCGGACCAACTAGAACCACAAGTCTAGGAGGAAATAAATATGGTATAGTTATCGTAGATGATTATTCTAGATACACTTGGGTCATGTTCTTAGGCCATAAGGATCAAGCATTTTCAATTTTCAAGAAATTTCATAAAGAAGTAACAAATGCTAGAGATACTTCAGTAATAGCTATTAGAAGTGACCATGGTACCGAATTTGAAAATCATTTATTTGATGAGTTTTGTAGCAAAAAGGGGATAACACACAATTTTTCTGCACCTAGGACACCACAACAAAATGGAGTTGTGGAGAGGAAAAATAGAACTCTAGAGAAAATGGCAAGAACTATGTTGTGTGAAAGTAACCTCCCTAAGTACTTTTGGGGAGAAGCCATCAATACTTCTTGTCATATATTAAATAGAGTTTTATTAAGACCCATCATAAAGAAAACACCTTATGAACTTTGGAAAAACAGAAAACCAAAAGTGAACTATTTTCATATTTTTGGATGTAGGTGTTTTGTTCATAATAATGGGAAAGATAATCTAGGAAAATTTGACTCTAAATCTGATGAGGGTATATTCTTGGGGTACTCCACCACTAGTAAAGCCTATAGAGTCTTTAATAAAAGAACCTTAGTTATAGAAGAATCTATACATGTTGTATTTGATGATTCTAGTGACATCTCTTCTAGCAAGAGAGTTAATTTTGATGATGATACGGAAATTCTTGAAGAAAAGATTGATGAGATGACATTACAAGATAATAATCAAAAATTAATTGGAGATGCATCATCAAGCCAAGAGGCTATTGTGGATCATGGGCTGACCAAGGCTTGGAGGTTTGCTCACGGGCACCCTAAGGAATTAATTCTAGATGATCCATCTCAACCTGTTAGAACTAGAGCATCACTTAGAAACTTAAACAATCATCTAGCTTTCGTTTCACATTTTGAGCCCAAACACATAGAAGAAGCTGAAAAAGATGTAAATTGGATAAATGCAATGCAAGAAGAATTAAACCAATTTACTAGAAACAAGGTATGGAATCTAGTTGAAAGACCTCCTGAATATTCAATCATAGGTACCAAATGGATATACAAAAACAAACTTGATGAAAATGGAATAGTAATAAGGAATAAGGCTAGACTAGTAGCAAAGGGTTATAATCAAGAAGAAGGTATAGATTTTGATGAAACCTTTGCTCCTGTAGCTAGACTTGAGGCAATTAGACTTCTACTAGCATTTGCATGCTCTAAGGACTTCAAATTATTTCAAATGGATGTAAAAAGTGCATTTTTAAATGGGTATATTAATAAGGAGGTATATGTAGAACAACCTCCTGGTTTTGAAAATCATCAATACCCTAATCATGTATATAAATTGAACAAAGCACTTTATGGTTTGAAACAAGCACCTAGAGCATGGTATGAGAGGCTTAGCAAATTTCTACTAGATCATGAATTCTCTAGGGGTAATGTAGATACAACACTATTTTTGAAAAAGCAAAACAAAGATATGTTATTAGTACAGATTTATGTTGATGATATTATTTTCGGTGCTACTAACAATCGCCTCTGCGAAGAATTTGCTAACTTGATGCAGAGTGAATTTGAGATGAGCATGATGGGAGAGCTGAACTATTTCCTCGGGCTTCAAATCAAGCAATCTGAAGAAGGCATCTTCATCAATCAAGCCAAATACATCAAGGAGATGCTTAAGAAGTTTGATATGGAGGGGAACAAGTCAATCAGCACCCCCATGAGCTCATCATGCAAATTAGACCAAGATGAATCAGGTAAATCTGTAGATCAGAAACTATATAGAGGTATGATAGGATCTTTATTGTATCTTACTGCAAGTAGACCTGATATCATGTTTAGTGTTTGCATGTGTGCTAGATATCAGTCTAATCCTAAGGAATCTCATCTAATTGCAGTCAAGAGAATCTTTAAATACCTAATAGGAACTAAGAATATAGGATTATGGTATTCTAAAGAATCTAGCCTGAACTTAATAGGATACACAGATTCAGACTTTGCTGGATGTAAACTTGATAGAAAAAGCACCAGCGGGTCATGTCAATTCCTAGGAGAAAACTTAATCTCATGGTTTAGCAAGAAACAGAACTCGGTTGCATTATCTACTGCTGAAGCTGAATATGTTGCAGCCGGGAGCTGTTGTGCTCAAATCTTGTGGATCAAACAACAATTGGAAGATTATGGCATTAAACAAGATAAAATTTTCATTAATTGTGATAATACAAGTGCCATTAATCTAACTAAAAATCCAATTCAGCATTCAAGAACTAAACATATTGAGATAAGACATCACTTCATAAGAGATCATGTACTGAATGGTGATGTGACACTTCAATTTGTTTGCACTAATGATCAATTAGCTGACATTTTTACAAAACCCTTAAGTGAAGAGAGATTTAGTGTGCTTAGGAGGGGATTAGGAGTGATTGATCCATCCTAGTGGTATTTTCCACTAGATTCATTGATTTTGATGATTAGATTGTGATTAATATAGAGTTTCTTTTCAATGATCATCAAATCAGATCATAATTTAGTGATTTTTCCTCATTCGGCACGAACATAGCATGAGTTTTTGGGTGCGTGCCAGAGTTCGAGACGACTCGAGTAAGTTTCAGAGTCGGCTCGTAAGGGGGAGTCGACTCGCATACAGTCGGGAGTCGACTCGAGGACAATAGGCGCATAAGGAGAGTCGACTCGCGCATATTTTGGAGTCGAGTCGACTCGCGACTCAGTGGAGTCGACTCGCAGTCGGGATCCGACTTTTTAACCCTAACTCCGTCGTTTACAAAACACTTCTATTCACCGCCGCCACTGTTCACAAGCCCTAGAGCCGACTCCTAGATCGTCTCCGGCCATCCCTAAGGCTTTTCCCGTCGACCTTTCACCGTCCATTAGGGTTTTTATCCCATTCTAGGTCAAAATGCCTCGTAAAGCCGTTGTCCGGAAGAGGCCCCAACCCACGTCCGGTACCGAGCGGCGTTCCAAGGCTCGGAACGACCCCGCGAGGTCACAACCTCCGGCTCGTTCCCCGCCGAGGGAGGTTCCCTCGAGGCCATGCGCCGGGAAGGCGGTCTCCACCGGGAGATACGTCGATTTCGACTATCTCTCCCGGAAGGGCTTTACTATAGGAGAGAGACTACGGGCCCAGGGTTTAGAGTACTTTTGTTCCCTAGACCTCCCCACATACCCTGGCCTAATTAGAGAGTTCTATGGTACTGTCCATAGGGGGAATGGGGGAATAGAGGGAACCGTAGCCGGTGTCCCATTGTTTATTTCCGAGGATTTCATAGCCCAAATCCTCCACCTTCCACAGTTAGGGGTGGCTCCCACACACCCCGAAGATAGGACTGAGGCCCTTACGGCCATTCTAGGGCATCCACCCCAGTCCCCTTTAGATGAGGTGTCCGCCAGCTCACTTTCAGTTGAGATGCGGCTCCTCTTGAGCATCATTTCTCGGTCTTTGTTCCCAAAGACCGGACGGTTCGATTTTGTGTCTGAGAGGGACCTAGCCCTCATGTACTACATTCTCCAGGATACCCCCATAAACTTTCCCAAGATGATATATAGATACCTATGTGAGCCACTAGATAGACCTAGGCTCACCCTCCCCTATGGCATGATGTTCACTCTTCTATTTAGGGAGGCCGAGATTCCCATTCCTGAGGAGGAACCCTCTCGCGCATTGCGATGGACAGATCGCATGCGCCCGGGAACCCTACACAGGATGGGGTTTCGGAAGGTCGAGGGAACCTGGGTTAGGAAATCATCCACCTCCACACATACCACCAGACATGCCCCTAGTCCTGACCCAAACTCAGACTATCCTACCTTTCCCTCCACTTCTGCTCCCACCACCTCAGCCGGACCCTCCTCCTCAGCTCCACCTACTCAGCCCATGGAGGTCCGGATCGCTCCTGAGCAGCTCCGGGAGTTGCGGCAGGAGATAGTTAGAGATCTCCGGGATGACCTGCTTAGGGAGCTCCGGGGTTCAGTGCCTGCTCCTTCTCCTGCACCTTCTTCAGCGTTGGTCCCTTCCCTGTCCGCCGTGGCTGAGATGACGGCCCATGTGCGGGAAGAGATCGACAATGTAAGGTTCCTGGTCCAAGCCCAGTTCCACAGCATGAGCGAAGTCTCGAGCACCACTCGGAAGATGCGCGATAACGTCCGACAGGATATGGGCACCACTACCCAGGGGGTCGAGCGCTTGGCGAATGTACTGATCGCCAAGTTGGACACACTGCAGGAGACCCTGACCGAGCTCTCCACCACACACAGCAGGGCCACTTCGGCCATTATCTCCCAGCTTGAGAATGTCACAGACGGGGTCACTCTCCTCATGGAGCAGAACAGATTGAGAGGAGGAGCCACATCCTCGAGGAGACCCTAGCTGCTTTTGTTTTATTTTGACATGTATCTTTTGCTTTACTTATTGTATTCACAAATGTATTTATATATACATCAATACAATGAGTAAACATATTCATTTCAATTCTGTGCCAATTGATCTCTGCTTGCTTGTGTGTTCTATTCACTTCCTTTTTGATACGATGACAAAAAGGGGGAGAAATATGTAATAGATATGTAAAAGGAATAAATGAAAATCAATAAAAACAACAAAAACTTTTAAAACACACAATAATTTGTTCTTAGTGGATTTGATACCTCGAGGCTCATTATCTCTCTGTTGGGGCTCCTAATGGAGTAATCTCCAGAATCTATTCAAGGGATATTCGGAGATTAGTTGAATCCTACTCAAGAACAAATTGACAGATTTTCCCTCTAAAAACCAAAAATTTCAGTTCAAAAACTTCAATGCATTAAAAGAAAATTCAGAGAATCAAAACAAAGTAGAATGCATATGTTGAGGGGGAGAATCTGAATTTTTAAGAAAGTCAAATCATTAAATATATATAAGCCAAACAATTGATTGCATGATATGAAGGCTTATATAATTCCAAATGAAAGGGGGAGCTTTAACTCCAAAATTTATTGTTTTACACCTTTCAAGCTTGGATAAATTAAATAACCAGACACTTGAATTCATTTATAGATTTTATTTCCTTGTTTATTGAGCAATTCACTTTACATATACTCAATGTTTTGTCATCATCAAAAAGGGGGAGATTGTGGAGTGATTGATTAAAACCCTATTTGATTTTGATGAGATCAAAGCATTTGAGTATATCTCTTGTTTACTAATGAATTCAATTAAGTGTTTCAGTGAAAATCTTGTCTAAGTGTTTCTAGACTTGGTTCAAGATATTTTGGATAAGTTAAGAAGTCAGTTTGAACCAAAGTCTGAGACTCGAGTCGACTCCGGGATATTACGAGTCGACTCCAAACGTATCAGAAGCACTGGCACGGGCTCGAGTCGACTCCGGATCATTACGAGTCGACTCCGACTGAGAATAGACAGACGAGCAGAAAGCATCAACTCAAAACCTGTCAGCGAGTCGACTCCTGAAGTGCGCGAGTCGACTCCGATGCTTACCGAGTCGACTCTGGAGTAGTATGAGTCGACTCCAAGGAGTTACAGACAGAAAAGTCAGAGAGCGATTTTCGACCCTGAGATTCGAGTCGACTCCTGTGGAACGCGAGTCGACTCCGATGGTTGGCAGGTCGACTCCAAAGAAAGTGAGAGTCGACTCTCAGTGGTACACAAGGCAAAAGTCAGAGAGCAGTTGTTGCCCAAAGTGACAATCCAAGGGGGGGGGTGAATTGGTTTCTTCTAAATTTTGGTGCTTTAAAAGCTTTCTCAATTAAGTGCGGTGGTTGCTTTCTTAGATTATTAGAATGAGTTAAACTAGAACAAGGATAGAAGACAATGCAAGAACAAATGTAAACACAAGCACAACACAAACACAACAATATATAGTGGTTCGGTGCTCTCCTTAGCACCTACGTCCACTCCCCAAGCGACCCCTTGGGAATTCACTATAATCTCGCGGATTACAGTTGGATTGTTTTCCGGGCTCACAATCCAAAAACCTTTGTTGGTTTTACGGGCTCACCAACGAACCTATACACTTTGGTTTTCCGGGTTCACCAAAAACCTTTGTTGGTTTTGCGGGCTCACCAACGAACCTTTACACTTTGGTTTTCCGGGTTCACCAAAAACCTTTGTTGGTTTTGCGGGTTCACCAACGAACCTTTACAAGTAGTTTGACAAACAAAAAAGAAAGATTCAAACTCCTAAATGAGCAAATGTAACAATATGAACTACAAAGAAGAGTTAGAAAATATTTATCGCTTTGAAGTTGCTTCTCTCTTCTTTTTCAAGAATGCTTCACTTCTTCAAGGGAGGATGGAGCTCTTGATGCCTCTTTGAAACTGCTCAATCCCTTTCTTTGATTGTTGAATGAAGCTCTTGATGAAGGAGATTAGGGCACTTTTGTTTTCTTGTGTATTCTTTGATATTTCTCTCAAAAGATATTTTCTCTGATGAATAGTGACCCTTTAAATAGTTTCCAACCTTCTTTGGACAAGCCCCAATGGTCAGATTTCAAAAACTAGCCGTTACTCACATTGGGAAGAGCAAAAAGTACATCTGCAGAACTAGCCGTTACTGTTCAGCCCGTGTTTGGGTCGGCTCAACCTGTCCTTGGGTCGACCCAACTTTCACTTGGGTCGACTCAACCATTCCTTGGGTCGACCCTCTCAGAAAACACAGAAACTTGACTTTCAGACTTCCTTCACTTGGGTCGACTCAACCATTCTTTGGGTCGACTCAAACTTCACTTGGGTCGACTCAACTTCTTCTTGGGTCGACCCTCTCAGTAATTCCAGAGAACCATTTTCTGTCTGTCTTTCTGTCTTGCCTTTGGGTCGACCCTCTCAGGGTTTGGGTCGACTCAAGCTTGGGTCGACTCAACCACTGTTTGGGTCGACCCTCTCAGTAAATCCAGAGAACATTCTTCTGTCATATTTTGAGGTTCTTGAAGGTTGGGTCGACTCATGCTTACCTTGGGTCGACCCAACTCACTGTTCATCTGTGCCATTTTTGCAGGAGTGTGTCAAATGATTTCTTGATGTGCCGGGGTCGACCCAATCAACCTTTGGGTCGACTCAATCCACACTTTGCTGCATTCTCAAGGTTAGATTCGTTCAAATGAACAAAGGCATGTATCTATTATCAATCACACAAATATACTGAGAGTAATGAACTTATAAATGAAGTATCAATTTAACTTATAACAAACTCTAGATAATTACTTGTTAATCATCAAAATAACACTATCATCCTCAGCAGTTTTCGGACTCTGAGATTCGAGTCGACTCCCGCAATGAACGAGTCGACTCCGAGACACCGCGACCCCAAAGAGACAGAAGTTTAATTTGTTGTCTCTGAGAGCCGAGTCGACTCCAAGACAGCTCGAGTCGACTCCAAGGCAGTGGTACATCAAAAAGGCAGAAGGCAGTGTTTCGGAAACTGAGAGCCGAGTCGACTCCGGAGAAGTTCGAGTCGACTCCAAGACTGGACGAGCCAAAAGACAGAAGATCGGGAGTTCGGGCTCTGAGAGCCGAGTCGACTCCGGAGAAGTTCGAGTCGACTCCAAGACTGGACGAGCCAAAAGACAGAAGATCGGGAGTTCGGGCTCTGAGCGCCGAGTCGACTCCCAGGATTGTCGAGTCGACTCGAGTGGACCAAGTTGAAAAGTAGATCTACGGATTTCATGGGATGAGCCGACTCCGAAAATGCCAAGTCAGCTCCAGAAGTTGGCGAGTCGACTCCGGGTCAAGACGAGTCGACTCCCAGTCGAGGAAGTCACTTTAATTCAAATCCGGAACAGTTGCCAAGCCAACTCCAGAAAAGCATGAGTCGACTCCCGCTACAGCCGAGTCGACTCCAGATCGCGCGAGTCGACTCCGACCCCAACGGACACATTGTCAGGTTGTGCAGAGTGTGCAGAACGGGCAGAAAAAGGTGTCTAACGGCTAGTTTCCGTGGGGGATGGTTTAAATAGCCACAGAGGACTGTAGCAAGGCAGAGAACAACCATTCCATTCAAAGAAATCAAGCATTCAATCTCTGCAACCTAGTTTTCAACGGAAAAGAAGGAAGAGCGCCATTAACTCCATCCAGCTACCTCTTCCCAGCATTTAAAGAAGTCTCCTCCTGCCTTCAAGTCGACCAGACATTCAAGAGGAGACCCGAAGTTTAAGAAGCCCTACTCTACTCCAACTCAAACGTGTTTGAGGGCTCTTAACTTCTCTCTAGTTTATATTGTTATTTATCTGCTTTTGAGAAGCTCTGTTTTTCTGTTTGTTGTCATTATTTCCATCTTGTCTTTGCTTGATTCAATCGGGGGATTGAATCAAGAGTGTAGAGGTTGGTTGGTGAGCCGAGGGTAAAACCAACGTGTAAGGGTTCGATTGTGATCCCGGGAAAACAATCGGGGTGGTTCTAGTCGGTGAGCCTGAAAAAACCGACCGAGTTCGTTGTGAGCTCGTAAAACAACAAGTTGGGTTGTGAGCTTGTAAAACAACCGACTGTAATCCGAGGGGTTATAGTGAATTCCCAAGTGAGACTTGGGGAGTGGACGTAGGAGCAAGGGTTAGCTCCGAACCACTATAAAAACCTTGTGTTTGTGATTGTTTGTCTCTTTCTCTTACTCTCATCTCACTCACAGCACATAGCAACTAACTAATCATCTTGCTAAAGTCTTAATTAGTCATCCACAAATATTTTAGTTGCAAATTATTTTAAAAACCCAATTCACCCCCCCCTCTTGGGTTGTCTATCTGGGCAACAATTATGAGTTATCCCCTTTTTACTACAAAACTCATCAAATAAATGATTTTCAAATTCGGTTCCATGGTCACTTCTAATAGCTATGACTGAAGTACCTCTAGCATTTGTTACTTCCTTATGAAATTTCTTAAAAGCTGAAAATGCTTGATCCTTATGAGCTAAGAACATGACCCAAGTGTATCTAGAATAATCATCTACAATAACTAGACCATATTTATTTCCACCTAGACTTGTGGTTCTAGTTGGTCCGAATAGATCCATGTGTAGTAGTTCTAGAGGTCTAGAGGTAGAGACACAATTTATTGATTTAAAGGAGTTCCTTGATTGTTTGCCAAATTGACATGCTTCACATATTTTATTCTTTTCAAACTTTAGTTTTGGCAAACCTATCACGGAATCTCTTTTAACTAGTTTTGATATTGTGTCCATGCTTGCATGACCTAACTTACGGTGCCATAACCAACTAGCATCATTATCCTTAGTTTCATTAACAACTAAACATGGGTTATGTTTGGCAAGATCCTCAAGGTCTACAACATACACATTCCCACGTCTTATTCCTTTAAAAATTAAACTATTGTCATTTGAGTTGGTTATGATGCATAGTGATGGTTTGATCAAAACATCAAAACCTCTATCACACAATTGACTAATGCTAAGTAAATTATGCTTTAGACCATCAACATATCGAACATTATCAATAAAGGTTGAAGGGGTAATTTGTACTTTACTTATACCAATGATGTGACCTTGGTTATTGTCTCCAAAAGTTACAGCACCTCCCTTCTTAGCTTCAAGGGTGAAGAATTGATCCTTGTCACCCGTCATGTGTCTTGAGCAGCCACTATCCAAGTACCAACAATTTTTGTCTACCTTGGCTGCAAGACACTCCTACACAAGCAATTCATACAACTTTAGGTACCCAAGTTTTTTTGGGTCCTTCATGGTTAGTAATGTTGGTTTCTTTTGGAACCCAAACCCTTTTAATTTTTCTTTTAGTTTTTCCTTTTCTATAATCACACACATTTGCTTTATGTCCTAATGTTCCACAGCAAAAACATGTTATTTTCTTATTTTTACTCTCCCCTGCTTTAACAAAGAAATTACTAAGGAGTTTTTGCTTATTTTTAGGTTTATACCCTAAACCCGCTCTATTGAATACAGCTCGTTGACTATTAAGTATCATCTCTAATTTTTCTGAGCTATATGTAAATTTTTCTACAAGAGGCTTGTACTTTTCAAGTTCTAGTGTCAATTTTTGTTTTTCTGTTTTTAGATTATTTAGTTCTTTTGTGAGACTCTCTTTTAAGATATGTTTATTATTTTTAAGTTCTAATATTTCTTTGTTCAGCCTTTCGTTATCTTTAGTTAAGGTATTATTCTTTTGAATCAAGATTTGGTTACTTGTCTTAAGTTCTGCATTTTCTTTAATAAAAACATCTTTATCCTTAACTAATGTATCATACTTACGGAGGTGAGTTTGGTTAGTTACTTTTAATTCTTTGTTTTTAAGGTTTATTGTCTTCTACTCATCCATTAATTCATTGAAAGCATCATATAATTCATCGAAAGTAAAATCTAAATGTGTTCCGGATATTACCTCATTGTCGTTAGCCATAAAACAAAGGTTGGCCTTTTCTTCTTGATCCTCATCCGATGATGATGAAGATGTATCGGAGTCCGATAGGGTGGAGACGAGGACTTTCTTTTTCTTGTGCTTGCTCCCCTTCTTCAGCAAAGGACACTCAGCTCTGAAGTGCCCCGGCTTCTTACACTCATAACAACCGATCCCCTCATTTTCCCTTTCCTTACCTTTATCCTTGTGATAGGAACTTGAGGGGCCTCTCCTTTGATGTGAGGATTTCTTCCGGTTGATGAATCTTCTGAATTTTCTTACAAGGAGAGCCTCATCATCATCTCCCTCATTATCTTCCTCTTCACTGCTACTGCTGCAAGATAAGTCTTTGTTAGTTGAAACAGATTTTAATGCTATTACCTTTTTCTTGTGAGAGGACTCTTCTTCGCTGTGTTGTTTCATTGTGAGATCGTGCGTCATTAGGGATCCAAGAAGCTCCTCAAGTGGAAGCTTGTTCAAGTCCTTGGCTTCTTGGATTGCCGTCACCTTGGCTTCCCATGACCTTGGTAGACAGCGAAGAATCTTCCTGACAAGCTCACTGTTAGTATAATTTTTGCCAAGGCTTTTTAGGCCATTGACAATGTCAGTAAATCTAGTGAACATGCAAGTGATAGTTTCATTAGAATCCATCTTAAACAATTCATACTTATGAACTAATATATTTATTTTGGATTCTTTGACTTGATTCGTGCCCTCATGGGTCACTTCAAGTCTATCCCAAATCTCTTTTGCAGAATTACAAGTAGAGACTCTATTGAATTCATTTCTATCTAATGCACAGTAAAGCACATTCATTACTTTGGCATTGAGTTGTGCCTTCCTAAAGTCATTGTCATCCCAATCCCTTTCAAGTTTGGGTACAGTCACACCCTCTACATAAATGGATGGGATGTATAGTCCATTTAGTATAATGGTCCACATCTCATAGTCTTGTGCTTGGATAAATATTCTCATCCTAGCCTTCCAATATGAGTAGTCGGATCCATTAAAGAATGGGGGTCTTTGGGTGGACTGGCCCTCAATGTGGGAAGATCCAAATGGGGTTGTCATTTTGATCTTTTACTCTTTGGGTAAAAAGAGTTCCTGCTCTGATACCACTTGTTGCCTAGATAGACAACCCAAGAGGGGGGGGGTGAATTGGGTTTTAAAATAATTATTACAATTATTTGATTTGTGAAATACTAATTAACACTTTTTGCAAGTTGATTAATTAGATGCTATGTGCTGTGAATGAAATGAAAGTAAGAGAAAGACACAAGCAATCACAAACACAATGATTTTATAGTGGTTCGGAGCTAACCCTTGCTCCTACGTCCACTCCCCAAGCCTCACTTGGGAATTCACTATAACCCCTCGGATTACAGCCGGTTGTTTTACCAGCTCACAACCCAACTTGTTGTTTTACGAGGTCACAACGAACTCGGTCGGTTTTCCCAGGCTCACCGACTAGAACCACCCGATTGTTTTCCCGGGATCACAATCGAACCCTCACACGTTAGTTTCAACCTAGGCTCACCAACAAACCTTTACACCCTTGATTCAATCCCCTGATTGAATCAAGTAAGAACCAAATGGAAAGAAAGAACAAATAGAAAAAGTACAGCTTCTAGGAAAGCAGATATTCAGCAATATAAACAATAGAGAAGTTAAGAGCCCTCAAACTATTTTATGACGATGTAGAGGAGGGCTTCTTGAACTCTGGGTCTCCTCTTGAATGTCTTGAAGACTTGAAGGCAGAAGGAGACTTCTTTAATGCTGGGAAGAGTTGGTTGAATGGAGTTAATAGCCCTCTTCCTTCTTTTCCGTTGAAAATCCGTTTGCAGATGATAGATTCTTGTTTTCTTTGAGTGGAATATCACTTTTCTGCCTTGCTACAGTCCTCTGTGGCTATTTAAGCCATTCCCCACGGAAACTAGCCGTTAGACACACTTTACTAGCCGTTCTGTACATTCTGCACATCCTGACAATGTGTCCGTTGGGATCGGAGTCGACTCGCGCGATCTGGAGTCAACTCGGCTGTAGCAGGAGTCGACTCATGCTTTTCTGGAGTCGGCTCGGCAACTATTCCAGATTTGAATTAAAGTGGTCTTCTCGACTGGGAGTCGACTCGACTTAACCCGGAGTCGACTCGCCAAAATCTGGAGCTGACCTGGCACTTTTGGAGTCGGCTCATCCCATGGAATCCATAGAGCCATTCTTCAACTTGGCTCACTCGAGTCGACTCGAAAATTCTGGGAGTCGACTCGGCGCTCAGAGCCCGAACTCCCGATCTTCTGTCTTTTGGCTCGTGCAGTCTTGGAGTCGACTCGAACTGTTCCGGAGTCGACTCGGCTCTCAGTATCCGAAAAACAGTCTTCTGTCTTTTTTGGAGTAGCGCTGCCTTGGAGTCGACTCGAACTGTCTTGGAGTCGACTCGCGTCTCAGAGACAAAAACACTGTCTTCTGTCTTTTGGAGTATTTGCGGGAGTCGACTCGGTTCTCAGTGTCCGAAAACTGCTCTCTGACTTTTGCCTTGTATAACACTGAGAGTCGACTCTTGCTTTCTTTGGAGTCGACCTGCCAACCATCGGAGTCGACTCGCGTTCCTCAGGAGTCGACTCGGCTCTCAGGGTCGAAAATTGCTCTCTGACTTTTTGTCTGTAACTCCCTGGAGTCGACTCATACTACTCCGGAGTCGACTCGCCAAACATCGGAGTCGACTCGCGCTCTTCAGGAGTCGACTCGCTGACAGGTTTTTGTTAGAAATATGCCCTAGAAGCCAATTTGGCTGACGCATTATTTTATTTTGGGACATAAATTTGTACTTGACCTAATAATGAATTTATTAGGATGGGCATTCTTTTCATTCATGTTCTTATGTGTCCATGAATCGTCCAAGGAATTAATAAGATGATGACGCATATTCTCAAGAGTTGAGAATTTGAGGCATGTGTCATTGGTGATTAATTCCTGAATTGCTCCTGATCGATGGATCCATCACGAGGGACGGTGATCGATCCGTTGAGATTAGTGCACAGATCACTTAGTCAGATGGATGAGTCTTGAGTCCACAGTGTAGGGACACTGGAGTGATTGTGTAAGTGCTTGTTAGAGAACAAGGGTACTGAGCGTGACTAAAGCAAGTAGTCACTTGGATGTCTATCCACTCGTCAGTGACTTACTTGATGCTGCAGTTGTATGACTGGTCCTTTGACCTGCAATGCCTCGGCTAATCACAGTGAGGTTGCTGTAGTTTGACGAGCACATAAACATGGGCCCTATCCATTTGGGTCCTTGTGGTGCAGATTAGCTGCAGTAGGTTCATTGCAGGAGTAGGGGTGCATCTAGATGGAATCTATCGACCTTGATAGATTAGGAGAGATCCTATGTGATTTATGAGACTGAGTTCGTAAATCCTTGGCCAAGGTAGTTTTTGGAAAAAGAGTTTTCCAATCTCGAACTGGAGTCGAATAAATTTTACATATGACAGATGATGGGGTTTGACGAGTTATCCATGACCTCCATCCTGTTGGGATCCACGATAGAGGGATTGTATCATATGCTAACTGCACCTAGAGGTTCATCTATTCTACTCTGCTGGGTTGCCACTACATGCTGCTAGGTGTCACTGGTGGATTGTGAGACTCAGAGGCATTTACTTGATGATCAGTGAACCCGAATGAGAAGAGTTGGAATTGTTCTAACCCATTGAAAGGAGTTTCAATGATATTGTGATAGGGATCACAACATATCTCACTACCAGACAGAATAGAACCTATGGGGTCACACACAATAGAGGATCTGATCGATCTAATGGTTGGATTGTGATTTGGAATCACAATAGTTTGTAATTGTCAATTTGATTGATAATTAGTTTAACCCACTAAGAGTTAGTGAGTTGAAGAAGGAATTAATTGTAATTGGATTGCAATTTGATTGAATCAATTGGACTTAATTAATTGGGCTCGATCTTATATGATAAGGTTCAAGAGTCCTACTTGGAGTAGGACACCTAGATTCTAATTAGATTAGGACTTCAAATTATTAGAGTCCTACTTAGAGTAGGATTCCTAAAGTTCTAATTGGATTAGGACTAAAATTATAAAAGTTCTAATTGGATTAGGACTAAAATTATATGAGTCCTAATTGGATTAGGATTCCTAGAGTCCTAATTAATTTTGGTCCAATAGATAAAGATGACTCCTAAATAGATTAGGATTCATGTGAATCAAATAGGGAGACTAATTGGGTTCTACTTAGATTAGGATTCAATGAACCAAGGGCCACCTAAATCCTAATTTGATTAGGATTAGAAGGGAGGGGCAAGAGCCCCTCCCTTCCTCGGATGCTCCCGGGATCCGCGTCCTGGATGACCGGGATGCGCGACCCGGATGGACGGGACTCGCGTCCCGGATGCCCGGGACGCAAGACCCGTTTTGGCCAAACATTGGTGCGGCTCCTCCTAACTTTTAGGAGGAGTCCACACCTAGGGCTTCAAAGAAAAAGAATAAAAAAGGGGGCAGCCCCCTTTGGGATCATTCTTGGTGGTTCTTTTTAGGCGAGCGGCCTCCATCTCTCCCTCTCTTCCTTCTTCCATCCGCAAGGCAAAAGAGGAGCAGCAAGGATTTTTGATTCTTCCTCCTCTTCATCAGATGCATGGAAGAAAACAAAGAGAGAAAGGTGTTTCTCTCTTCCTCCTTCTTCTTCCATGGTAAAGAAAAGAAAAGAAAGCGTTTCTTCCTTCTCCTTCTTTCTCCTCTTGGAAACAATCAAGAGTTGATTGCTTAGAGAAGTTCCAACCATCAAAAGGGATCTCTGCAAGGGAGCTAGCACCCCGGTGAGATCGCAACCTCGATCAATCCAGATCTTCATGTGGATACCCGTAGAGGCCGGACACTTGTGCGGCTTCAAGCGAACCTGATTTCCACGATCATCAAATAGCGGTGAAGATCTACCCGCTCAAAGGTAAAGATTTGATCTTTATAATTTTAATTGTAGATCTGAAAATTAATCAAGTAATTAATTTTAATCCTTTCCTTCAGATTTCATGATCTTCTGAGTTAGAGAACTCAGATTTTTTTTTGAAATCTACGTTCCTCTGGACGTTCATGAGATGAACGACCCCGCGTGCGTCTTTCCGCTACGATCGTCGCAACGCGTGTGAGGGTAAACCGACAGTGGTATCAGAGCCAGGTTTTTAGGATTAAGATTAACATTAATAGACTTGATTAGGATTTTATTAGATCTGAATTTTAATATTCATGCTTGCTGAAATTTTCTGCGTGCTGAAATTTCAGATTTCAGAAATTTCAGCATGCTGATTTTTATTCTTATGATGTTGCATGTTGATTTTAAATTACAATGAGATTGAAACAATTAAAAATCATGTCTTGTATAATCAGAGATTCAGTTGGTAGCATGATTAAAATTAAAATTATCAGATCTGAAATTATATGCATGAGATGCATGTGATAAGAATCAATCATGGATTCATGATCATAAAAATATATTTTTCTGCTTATGCCTATGCTTAAAAAGAAAATTATATATGCATGAGATGAATAAGATATGATCAAATCATGGATTCATGATAATTAAAGGATGTTAACTCGAGTCGACTTAAGGTTAACTCGAGTTAACTCCAAGCATATATGAGTCGACCCCTGTTTGAGGATGTGTTTAAAATGTATGCATGAGATGTATGTATTAGTTAAACAAAATTTATTTGCATGAGATGTAAATAAAATTCTTAAAAATAGGACATTTACATAAGATGTAAACTGAAACAATTATGTCATTTACATAAGATGTAATCACATAATATATGAAAGAGTTTCATATTTACATAGGATGTAAACTTGAACCAATGTGACATTTACATAAGATGTAATTATATAACATTTGGTTTGGGATAGATTGTTACATTAAATGCAAATCCTTTGATACCTAAAACCTCCTCAATCAGTCGAGAGTGAACGATGCATTGAGCTAGCCATATTTGATTAATTGATCTAATTGGTGTCTAGGAAAGCATTAAAGGTGGTTACTTAATTAGGACCTTACTCTCTGAGTAAGGGGAGCCTCCCACCTGCTTACCTGGCCAATTGATCGATTACCTCCTATGAATAGCTCAAAGTTGGAATCACTAAGACTAGATTACCTAATATTAAGGTAATAGAAATACATTCAGATACATAAGAATTATATGGGAACCGAAATACTCTTTTATTTTCTTTTGAAAAAAGAAAAATAGAATTATTCGGAGTAATAAGACTATTCCAATTATGATATTCGTGAAGAAAGAATCGCAATAAATGTAAAGAAGGAACATCTTGGATCCAGAATTGAAGGATTTGAACCAAGATTTTCAGATGGATGGGATAAGGTATTAGTATATCTGACACATAGTTTAAATGCGATAATTTGTCCTCCAAAAAGGGAAATGTTGAATGAATAGATCGTAAATTCAAATTCTGAGATTTTGGTATTTTTTTTTCTTCGAGGGAAGATACTAATCGCAGCAAGAATGGAATTTCCACAATGACTGCAAAACCTTCCAATATCATCTGAGAATAAAAATGAAAATAAAAATAATTGTTGTGCCCAACAAATCGATTTTGGTTAGAATCATTAACCGAATAAATCAAATAATTCTGTTGATACATTCGAATAATTGAACGTTTCACAAGTACTGAACTAGATTTATTGTCATAACCAAAAATTTCCGTGGATTCGTAAAAAACCGAACTATTTAAACCACGATCATGAACAAATGTGTAAATATACTCCTTAAAGAGAAGCGGATATAGAAAGTGTTGTTGCCGAGATCTATCTTTTTCTAAATATCCTTGTAATTCTTCCATTTACATTTCTACTTGAACCAGAGGCGGGACCTATTTCATTTTGGGGGTTATCAAATGATACATAGTGCAATATGGTCAGAACGGGGTATGTATTATGTATATAATTACAGTAAGAAAAATATATATATCCCGCAAACAAAGGAAACAGGGGAGTCCAATCAACAGATCTTTTTCCTCTCCTTTTCTATCCAATTGGTTTATGTTCGTTATAATTACAAGAGGGTAAAAAATCCTTTATTTTTGCAACTCGATCGCTCTTTTGACTTTGGAATAAATTTTCTTTATCAGTATACTGTTTCTTCTACACATCCGTCTCCAATCCATAATAAAGAATAATTAGGATTCATTAAAAAAAAAGAAAGAAAATCAATGGTCCACTCACAGAAGAACCCACCCTTTCCCGCA